>NC_143165.1:32122483-32424775 GCF_047325235.1 Durio zibethinus
CAATTTACTTTTCAAAGTCGTGGTGCCTCTGTTTGGATGAGCAATTTATTTTTTTCAAAGTTGTTGAGCCTCTGATTAGAGGAGTCATTTATGTTTCTCAAAGTCATTGAGCCTCTGTCTAGAGGAGCTTTGATCAAAAATAAAAAAAAAATAAAAAAAATAAAAAGTAAAAAGGTCGAGTTGAGTTTTGATTGGGTGTCTACGTCTTTGCGTAATTTTTGTTTCACAGAAAATGTGCAAAGAGGGACAGCTGTAAACACCCAATTTGATCAATTGAACCTGGTCCAAATGGTTAAGTCTATATATATATTTTTTTTTCTCATCATTTTATTTTTATTTTTATTTTTTTTGTATTTTACATTTTTATTTTATTTTATTTTATTTTATTTTTATTATTTTATATATATTTTTTTTCTTTTATTATTATTATTATTATTTTATCTTGGGTATTTATGTATTTATTAATATGTCTATATCTTTATTATTATTATTTTTTTCTGTTAATATTTATGTATTATCTGTTATTTAATTTTAATTTATCTGTTAATTTCTCTTATTTATCTGATTTATTTTCGTTTAATTTTTTTTATTTTTTTGATTTATCTGGCTAAAAATTGGATTGAGATTCAATCAGAAGAGTCCATGTTGGATTCAAAGATTGAATCCCGATCCAAAGAGGAATTGGGATTGATCAGAAATTCTTCTGATCAATCCCTATAAAAGGAACCCTCTGGAACAGAAACACATGAAAAAACAGTGAGCAAAAGCTACTGATTAAGAGAAAAAGGGCGGATAGAAAATTATAGAAGGCTAAGAAAAGGTTTAGAAGTGTTCTAGGAATTAGCAGAAATTTTTTGGAGATTTTTGGAGATTTTTTTTCTGGGAATT
Source organism: Durio zibethinus (assembly GCF_047325235.1). NCBI lineage: Eukaryota > Viridiplantae > Streptophyta > Magnoliopsida > Malvales > Malvaceae > Durio > Durio zibethinus. The sequence continues at coordinate 32,123,372 of NC_143165.1, forward strand.
TTTGAAAAATTCCAAATTTCGGTTGAATTTTTTGACGAAAAGTCTGGCTAAGTTTGAAGTTTTTGGCCAGCTGCCCAGTTTTCGGTGAAGGATCTCAGAAACCGACCAACTTTTTGGTGAACTTCAGGTGAAAAATCAGATTTCGACGAAAAATTTTAGAATCCGATGAATATTTAACCGGAGTTCTTTGGCCTTTTTAGAGAGAAGTGAGAGAAAAAGGAAGGAAGAGAGAGAGAGGAGAGAAGCTTTCTACCGAAAAACAAAAGAAATAGCTTTATATACCCTCTCAAAACAACGTCGTTTTTGCCTTAAGTGATCCAGAAGATCCGCGCATTTTACCGAGATTCGACCCGACCCGAGCGTCGATCCGCTTCCTAACCCGCGCGTGTTTTGTGTCCCCGAGCCATGACCCGAGCTGAGCCGAAGTCTCGAGCCGTTTCTCTTCTTTGAGCCAAGCTGTACTCCAAGCCGCTCCAGGTTTTTTTTTTTTTGAATTTATTTATTTATTTGTTTATTTATTTTTATTCTTTTTATTTATTAGATTAGGTTTATTTAATATTCTTTTATCTTTATTTTATTTTTATTTTTGTTTTACTTTTTGTTTTAATTTTGTTTTATTATTTTTTTATCTATTTTCACTTTTATTTTGTTTTATTATTCTATTTTCTTTAAATAAAAATAAAAAAAATATTTTTGGAGAAAAGTTGAAAGTATCAATTTTCCTTGAAAATAAAAGTTTCCAAAAAATATTTTTAGAGAAAAGTTGAAAGTATCAATTTTTCTTGAAAATAAAAGTTTCCAAAAAATATTTTTGGGGAAAGGTTGAAAGTATCAATTTTCCTTAAAAATAAATTTTCAAAAAAAAATATTTTCGAGGAAAAGTTGAGAGCATCAATTTTCCTTGAAAATAAAAGTTTTCAAAAAATATTTTTGGAAAAAAGTTGAAAGTATCAATTTTCCTTAAATATAAATTTTTAAAAAATCAATTTTTGGGGAAAAGTTGAAAGTATCAATTTTTCTTAAAAATGAATTTTCAAAAAAATCAATTTTTGAGGAAAAGTTGAAAGTATCAATTTTCCTCGAAATTAAAGTTTCAAAAAAATATATTTTTAGGGAAATGTTGAAAGTATCAATTTTTCGTGCACAAGAAAAATCCTTCTTTGCTTCTTTTTTACTTTGATTTTGATTTTGATTTTTTTTTAAATAATTCGACGATGGAGCCTCTGCAAGTGAAACAGTAATTTTCTTGCATACTCCTAAGGTGAGGGAATTTTTTCAATTTTCTGCTAAAAGTATTAGAGTCAATTGAGACTAATTTCTAATAATTAATTATTTGATAAAATTTTAAGACTCATTGGATAACACAAATTTAAGCCGGTACTATCTTTCGATGGACGTTGTGAGGATGCTATAACCTTTCTTACACGTAACCGAACTCCGAACTCTGTTCTGATTAGTAAACCTGAACCTATTCTTTTAGGGACCCTTAAACTTAGGTGTTCCATGAAAGGACAAATTCTTTAAGTAGCCAATCGCACCTAGATAAAAAAGATTGGTGACGACTCCCTTAAGTCAATGTCTAACGATAAATCTCCGGATCTAAACGTTATAACATGTCACATTAAATTATTTATCAAATTAAAATGAATTATAATATTAGTTTTTATCTTTTACTATTGATTTCTAACACTTAAAAAAAAAAGCGCTAGTCGAAAAATTAATAGCAGTCAAATAGAACTTTAATTATCACTCATTGGGAGTGGATATACCCAAAGAGATTATTAAATTTTCAAAAAGTAAAAACCAAATAAAAAAACAACAAATCATAGTTGGACCGAACTATAGCATTTGAAAATAAGGTTTGACAGAACTCAAAAACTCAAAAATATTTTAAAATATTAATATTTTAATTTATTAAATATATTTTAAATCGGAATTTAAATAAAAAATTATTTAATCCAATTAAATAATATTTATCCAAAACGGATAAGACGGTGGACCAAACGGGTAATTCGACGAGTGATGAAGACTAAGCAAAAGTCTCCATCAAACAAAAATTTGTTTATTAACCCCTTAACCAACCTGAAGGCCTTAGCTTTAATCATCTGCTTCATTGGCTGGCTTCATGTTCTGCTGGGGGTTGGTGAGCGGTCCGTAGCAGCTGGTTAATGCTTTCTTTTTCTTATTAAAGAGTCAAATGACCATTCCATTTCTACTGCATAGAAAATAAACACAAGCAGGGTTGGCAAAGGTAGGTCCCTAGTTTTTCTTAATTCCACTCGGTGATCAAATTTCTTAATATTCTAATTTTCTAAAGCCATCATCTTAATAATTATTTGGGTAATTTCGGATTAATTCACTATAGTAATTCAACTTCTTAATATCTCTCATATGTGTCAACAGTAATAAAATATTAAAATTTTAATTATAGTAATCAAAATTTAAATTTCGATAAAAGAATCACTTGTATTTTTCAAATGGTCCAATGACTATTACAAAAGTAAGTCTCTATCCATCTCTATTACTATAATAAATTGGGAAAACATTTATTTAGGATTAAGTTCAAGTATATATATACAACTGTTGATCCAGAACTTATGGTTTGAATTTAATCGTATATTAATTGTATAACAAAGAACCAAATATGGTTCAAAATCAAAACTGTTGAGCCAATTATTTATTGCCGTTTATATGGGAAATGGACAATTAGTTTTTAGTTATCAAATTAGATCTTTCCTTTTTTATACAAAGAAACCATAACTTGTCGGTTAGGATTTTCCAGATTTTGAAATTTTACTTTCTTATTTTTTAAAAATAATTATATAAATTAATAAAAATAAATTTCAGATTTTAAATTAGATATTTTAAATTTTGGATTGAGTTTTCTCTCATTTCTTTAATTCCTTTTTAATGTGATCATTAAATTTGAACAATTTAAACTAAGAGCCGCTAAGTTCATAGGCAAACACACACACACATATATATATATATATATATAGAGAGAGAGAGAGAGATAGCCTGATCGATGAGATTTTATTTTATACTATATTTGGATTGAGAGGAAAAGAAAAATAACAGAAAGTAATGAAAACAAAAAAAAAATTATTTGGATAAATTTTTAATTTAAAAAAAAGAGTTGAAAACTTATTTACAAAAAAATAAAAATTATTGAGTTTTCACTTTTTTTTCTTTTCATTTAAATTAAAAATTTATAAAAGAAAATAATTTTTTTCCATTACTTTCTTTTATTTTCCTTTCCTTTCCTTCCCCTTAATCCAAACATAATATTAAGATAAAGAGAAAGTCTTAAAATCTTTAAATTTTAGATTCAAATCTTTTTATACGTAAGTTTGATTTAGTGATATAACCACATATAATTTTTGAGGTCAATTGAATCCACTCAATTTTTAAAAAGCTACATTTACGTATGTAGGAAGTACTAAAATTTTTGTAATTTTTTGTATTGCTCTCACAAAAATATAATAAAAATGAAGTGTCAAACAAAAAAATTTCCATCCATTTTTATAATAATAATAATAATAATAATAATTCAAACAAAATGTAAACAAAAAAAACTATATTTGGGTATAAATATAATCATATGTTAAAAAGTATCAATAATTAAAATGTGAAATATGAGGTATTTATTTAAATGTAAATATTCTATATAAAAGTAAAATCATATATTTTATTATATATAAATAGTAATTTTTATTTCTTATGTATTTAAAAATATTTTTTTACTTTATATATCTATAGATATCAGTTGCACAGTAAAATATAAATAATAAAAACAATAATAAAGTGAATTTCAATTTTATTTATAAATTTAAACAAGATTGCATTTTAGATGTAAGTGTATGAGATAATATCTCATTGTAATATTTAAAAAAAAACATTTTTTAATATTTAAAATTATTGAATTTCAAGCAAAAATATTTTTAATAATATAATGTAAAAAGTATTTATGTTATATAATTATATAATATAAATTAGTATATGAACACGATCCTCCTGAAATTGTTTTCTGATTACGTTTTTTTTTGGTCTAATTGTTAATAATTAATTATTTAGTAATATATTATATATGAATGTAATAATCGATTACTATTGTAATTAATTTCTCTTAAAAATTTCATAAAAAAAATCATATGGTAAGAGTCTAGGGGCACGATTATATGATCTGACAAGGTTCCTGTTTAATTAGACCAATGCAATGTACGTCTTCAAAATGAAGAGGCATCCACTAGCCCTACTGACAAGCGCCACCTATTTCGAAAAGCACAGAACAGAATATCGTTGGCAATTGTTGTTCTTTTATAATAAAACATGTAAGACTGAGAAGTATATTCTCTCCACCTTTCACTAAAAATTTATAGATCTATGATCTGTAGGACATACATTAAGTGTATTCTCTATCAAGGGTTACTTTTTATATAAGTATATTAAGTTTATAGATCTATCTATGGCACATATATTAACCCAAATATATATAACCCATCAATCTAAAAATTTATATTATATAAATTTATTTATTAAAATATATCTCAAATATTTATTATATTATCCGTATTTATTCTCGATAAATATTTAAAAATCATATCTACTTTAATTGTCATTCTCAAAATTTAATATTTTTATTTATTCTCATTTAAATAAAAGATAAAAGTATATATGTATATATATATATATATATTTTTTTTTTTTTTTAGTACAGGGAGTGGGGGATGGGTTGGCTCAAACTTGTCTATGCCAGGTATTCCGAAATTTGGATTATTTGATTTGATAGCATAGAAATATATTTGGTAGGGAAGTTTAATAGGGCAGGGAAGTGTCATTTTAAATTAAACCAATCCATGATATTATCGCTTTCATCAATGGAATCATAAAAGTCCATTTTAACACAATTGTTTGTGGATTGTTGAAAGTATCATACTCTCGAGCCAATCTGCATTTGCCTGAAATGAAACGTTCTACTTTTCAGAATTTTATTCGTCAATCTTCCCCCTAGTCCAAACCGGCGGCCTTTTTTAAAGAATTGAAGGGTAAAAGAATCATGATAATCCCAACAGCAAATGGCAGCGTCTGATGACCGTGGAATATGTATAGACTAATATCAGTTTGGCTGGTCTCCTGCCTTTTACTATTTCTAGTCACAAAATGTGGAATTTTGACAACTTGGTCTAATAAGGCGGGCCTGCAGTCAATTCATTTGTAATTTCAATATTTCTCATTGAAGGAAAAAAATTTGTTTTTGATGCATTTAGAAGACCGGAAATGACGTTTAAAATTAATAATTTTAAATATGATATAATAATATAATATGATTATGATTAGAAAAAAGATACGTAAATAATATAATTTAAAATTTTAATAAAATTTATATAAAAATTTAATAAAAAAAAAAATTTATATTAATGTGTCGAATTAAAAAACAATAATTTTTATATTATATATATATATGTTTGATATAAACTAAATAATAAAAAAAATGCACAAATTATTAAATTTAATGAATTCCCTTATTTACTAGTAATTGAAATTTGTTTTTTGAAAAAAGATAAAAAAATAAAAAACACTAAAAATAGTAACAACTTTTTTCAACACGGTTGACATAGAAGAATTTGAATGAAGCTAAAGGTAGCTTGATCACTATAAGGTCCACGAACATTAAGGATAATAAAGAAAATTTATTTACCGCGGCAGAGTCCCTTATTCGATAGATCACTTTCTCTTTGAATTGAACCCATTTTCATTAATATTTTTATTTTATAAAAACACTTGGAAATGGTGAAACTAGAATCTCTCATATCTTGAATTTTGTCATTTTACATGGGAAATAATCATATAGAACAGTATATATTTATTTCATTTAAGTTATGTCATATAAGTATATTATTAAAAAAAATTATTTTATTATAAAATAATTAATAATTTTATTCAAATAAATATTTATCATTTAATTTTCACATATGATATGTAATAAATAATTGATTATTTTTAATAATATAATCATATGACATAAATTGAATAAAAAAATATTAACATAACATAATTGTTTCACACATTAGAGTTGTAATTTGTCATAATTTTAAAGAATAATTGATTGTGTATATGACTGCTTATGTGAAATAAAAATAGTTATTAACTAAAAAAATAAGCAGCACGACTTGAAATACAAAATTAATCTTCTTCATTTCTTAAAAAAAATAAAAACATTTAAATACGAAATAAAAATTAGACAATTAATATCAAATTATAAAAAAACTAAAATAGCTAATCCAGTACACTATGATTTTTATAATTATGGCATGTATTTATTGGTATTTTTGTCAATTACACAATTTGCTTTCTCTTTCACACTAGAGGCAAAAAAACGTTTAAATGAAAAAGCGGTATTTTTTTCTTCTTTTGTAAATTTAAAAGAGTTAAATATAAAAATAGTAATTTATTATACATTTTGTCATTTTTTGTCAATTTGATATTTAAAAAAAAATAAAATTATTAGTTTACTATTCTAATTTAATATCTCAATACTTCGACAATAATTCTAAAAAAAAATTTCACCTCAAAATTTCTCAAAAATTACTATTTGAATTTTTCTGAGATCTCATCATTGAAAATTCGAATTACTTTCAATACTATTATATAAAATGCAAATGAAAACGTATGATATGTATACAAAAAGTTTATATATATATATATATATACACACATATATATATTAGCTTTCTCATCTTACTTATTTTTCCTAATATTGTATCTTATTCATTATTTATTTTATTTTAATTGTCAAAATTTTTCATTATAATTATTATTAATTTTTTAAAAAGGAGCAAAAATGAATAAAATCTTTTTATTGAAAATTTTTATAAATGTTATAATATTTTGATAGCATTTTAGAAAAAATTTATTACTTAAAAATTTCATACAAATCACTATTCGAACTTTCTTAAAATTTTATTTTTGAAAATTTTCATTTTTTGCTCCATTCCCTTTTTGTTCTTTTTTATTTTTGTTTTATTTTATCTTATTTTAATTTTGATTTTATTATTATTTTTTTTAAAAAAAATTATTAATCATCACAAGTAATATTTATATATTTATATATTAATTTTATTATTAAAAAGAGTTTTTTTTTTCATTATTTCTTTTTTTTCTTTTATCTTCATTAAGTTATATATATTTTTTAAAAAAAATAAATAAATAATATTTTGTATTGAATACTTTTTTAAATACTCAATTACTTTGATAGTACTTTTAGAAAAATATCTTTATCTAGAGATTTTAAGGAATCATTACTCCGACTTCCTTAATATCTCATCATCGAAGATTTTCATTCTTATTATTTTTTATTTTTTATTTTTACTTATTTATTTTTATATTTTTATTATTTTTATTATTATTTACATTTTATATATTTTTTGTACACATATTTTCTTATTTACTAATTTTTTTAAACACTAATTTTCCTATTTCTAAAACAAATATATTTAGTATAGGTATTTAAAATATGAATATGCATTAATAAATAACTTAAATAATTTAAAAATTAAAAAAAATAAAAATAAAGAAAATTATCAAAAACTAGCTAGTCAATAGGCTTCAAGCAATCCGGTAGGTTCAACATGGTTCAGGTAGTTTTTTATGGTTCAACAGTGATTTTTAAATGGTTTAGAGCGATTTAACGATCTGGTCAGTTCAAGAATAGTCTAATTGTCAATTCGGTTTGGATTGATTTTGGCTTTTAGCTGAAGCAGGGCACCTGATCCTGTGACAGAGACCTCGGGTCAGATCCAGGTCCATGAACGAATCCTTCTTTTTGAATAGATGTTGTTTTCTTTTTTTCCTTTTTTTTTACTATAAAACTCATTTTTTTAACCTCATTTTACAACCTTTTCACAAAAAAAAAAATCTTTCCTTTTCACTGACAAACTGACAATGGCCAACCAACTTAAAACCCAATACCAACAACTCGGCAAGTGACCAACATCTGTGCCACCATGCACCACTAATCAACGTTGTTATTTCTATTGTTTGCCATTTTGCATATGCAATTTTACCTTTTTTAGCATTTGAAAAAGATGACAACCACCAATGCGTTTCAATTTTCATTTCAAACTTTTCCACCCGTTTAGCCTATAACCATGAACTAAGCCCACATTTTATTTATGAAGAGTGTAAACACCTAATTTTATCCAAATCCACTCAAGTTTTTTCAATTTTTTGTGTTTGATTTGAATATTTCGATATGAGAAAAATTTAAACTTTTTAATTGAATTTATCAAATTGAGCTCATTCAAACTTTATTTTGGATGAATCATTTTTTATCATTTTAATTGGATCAAAAACCACTCTATGTCAATATTGGGCCAATCTTATATAGGTTTTAAGAAAATTTAAAGTCCAAATTTTAATTTTAAAACCCAAATTATTAATTGAAAAATTACACAAAAAATTCTAAAAAAAAAATTTACAAAAACAATGAAAAAAGGGATTTCCATTACCAAGCTTTTCACCCTCACTTTCTTTTCAAACTATGACCAGCACTGCACATTTTCATCCTTGGCTATAGATTGTTTTTACCCTTTTTTGTTTTCATTTATCTCTAACATGATTTGATCAAAATTTTTTACTTTTTGTTCCCTCAAAATGTAGCATTGTAAAACCCTAAAATGCAACAACTTCTACTGCAACAAAACTTCAAAGTGCTAACTACAAACAAAGTAAAAAATGTTCTATTCTGGTTCTATAAAGAAGGAAAAAAACCATCAAATTTTTAACCATTTGGCAATTAAAAAATTTTCTCACAAAAATTTCAACTCCATTAAGGTCACTTCCAGCTTTGACCAGCTACTACTACCATACTTCCATTAATCTCAATACCATATTAAGAATATCACTAAAGCCACCAATCTTCAATATCCGATTCCACATTACATAACAAAAAAAAAAAAAAACTTCACAAACCCAATCAAACCCAAGCCACCATTACTATCATCAGTCAAATGTACTCACCTTAACACCATCCATGCCACTCTCTATCGAAACCTATTTGTCAATGAACCTATCACACCCAACACCATTTGACCTTTCCACCAAATCACGTTAAAACACCCAAGTAGCACCATTTGGCTAAACCCACCAAAGCTATCAACCATCTTTTTCAATTGAATTCCACCACCATTCGCAATCCCAATTCACAACTAAAAAAAATCATCCTCAAACCGTAACCCACCATCATAGTCAAATAGCATCCCAGTTGAAATTCATATAAGAAAAATTAAAACAACAAACAAGACTATTCGACCATCAAGCAACAGCTTTTAACACCCATTCAACATCCATATGCTTAGCACTTAACATCCAATAAAAAAAAACCACTAATCTGCCTCCCATATCTAACCAAATCTCAACCCATTCATAACTTAACACCAACAAAAAACATAAAAAAAAAAACCATTATCAACTGAAAACCCACACCTTACAGTCTTTTCAAAAATAAAAAATCACAAACAAACAATAATCAAATATAATACCACCAAATGAAAATTTTTTTAAAAATATTGATCAACTATTTGGCCGTTCAATTGAGAAAAAAAAGAAAAAAAAGAAAATTTTTTTAGTCTGGTTCAGTTAAGAAGAGAAAGAAAAAAGAAAAACCAAAAGAAAAAGAAAAAGGGCTCTCAACTGGGCCATTTAGCGGAGAAGAAAAGAAGAAAAAAAAGAATGAAGTAATAAAAGAAAAAAATGAAAAAAAAAAGAAAGGAAAGGACTATTGGTATGAAAAAGGTAAAAAAAAAAGGATAAAAAGAAAGAAAAAAAAAGAAAAGAAAATGTTGACCTAATCAAACCCAACCCAAGACTCATCTGCCCAAACCTAGCTGGACCCGACCTACATTAGCCCATGATCTTAGATAGGCCCAAATCTGTATGGATGCATTCTTATGTGGTACATTTGAGCTTAAGAATTTGGGTTTAGATATGGAGTTGGGCTTTAAATTGATTTGGATTTATAAAGCATATCACTTATGGATAAGGCTACAAATTAAATATATTCTTCTTTCTTTTTATTTTATTTGTTTTTAATATTTATTTAATATTCACTCTTTAAAATAAATTTATTATTGATGTTTTTTTTAAAGAAAAGATTTCATAAATAAAATACATGATGATTTTTCTCAAAAAATATTTAAAACCATACCTAGATATTGAGATAATTCAAATCATATTTTGAATGATTAATTTTTTCAAAATTCTATCTAAATATTGAAGAATTAAAGAAAATTTTCCTTTACAAAAAATAAATAACAAAAATAAAATTTATTTCCTCTTGATTTTTCTTTAAAAAAATCATGATAAAAAAGGGTTAAAACCATATAAGATAAGTTAAGTTGGTTGATTTTCTGTATTTGCATCATTTAGTGTCTTATGTTGCATTATGATCTATAATAAAACATGTGAAATTATAAGTGATCATTTTGAAAATTAGTTTGTCTTATAAATAATGGTTAATAATCCTATGTAAAAATAATCGTTGAGACTCTGCTTAGATATGATAGGGCTTTTCAATAATTACTTTTCACAGAGGAATATAAAGCTAGATTTTAAGGAATATCGTAAGAATTTTAAGTGAAAAAATATTCTTCAAAATTCTATCTAGATATTAAAGAATTAGAAAATATTTTGATATTAAAAATTTTCATCTTTTTCTGAAATAAAAGGTTTTTTTAAAAATGAATCAAAAATAAAATTTAAAATATGTTTTAGATGAATTAATTTATTGTCTGCATTTTAAATTTTAATTTCCATTGATGTCATATGTTCGCCCTATATGATATTTGCCTGCATTTCATTGTTTTCGAAAAATTAAATGATGAATTTTTGGATGAATTGTTTAAATAATTAAAAAACTAATATTCCCAAATAAAAATAATTCTTGAGACCTACCAAGATATTGGAGGGTTTTTCAATAATTAGTATTTATAAAGGAATGTTTTATGAAATTTTTGATGAATTAGTATGAAAAACCCAAGTAAAGAAATATTATTTGAAATTCTACTTAAATATTGGAGAATTAAAAAAATATTTCGATACTCAAATTTTTATCTTATTTATAAATAAAAAGTTTTTAAAAAAAATGTTTTCACAAAAAAATAAAATTTTAAGGAATTATTTTAAATATTAGAATTAAAACCATTTTTATCAAGATTAAAGATAACATATGATCAATTTGTATTGTTTTAAAATGGGCACAGTGGAGTGCTAATTTTTTTCACACATAACTGTACTCTAGAATTCAATTTTGATTTTGTAGATCAAAATTATCTTTTTGATAAATTTTAAACTTGTTTTATTGTTTTATTAAAAACAATAAACTATTTAGATAGTCAATCATACCTTAAAAAAAGATTGATGATAACTCATCTTATTTTGAAACTTTAAAAATTTTCATTTAACGATCTTCAAAATTGTTATAATAAACAACCCAAAGAAAAAGCCTAAAAGGGAAAAAAAAAAGCCAGTGGAAAATGACATAAACCACAAACATATCAAATTAAAAAGCGTAATTAAGTTAAATTCGATAACTCAACTTAAACATGGATCTAACCATATTTGTTTGTTGAAAAATGGTATGCAATTATCCCGGACAAAATGGATGTCTATGACTCTGTGAAGATTTTTTGCCATTGCTCCCTTTGTTGAGCCTTTTCTTTTGGCTTTAATTTGTGAAATTGAGGTCTTGTAGAGCCAACATAGGAATAGAAATGTAGCAATACAATCGCTGCATTTGAAAAGCAATTCAAAATTTTGGTTGCTTGTGGCGTGGAATGGGCAGAAGAGCTACTCTTGGTACAATTGGTTGTCAGCACTTCAATCTATTTTCTTTCTTTTTTGTTTATTTTTAGTTTTTAATTAATTTAATTAACTCTGAATAATAAAAAAATGAAAATAAAATTGTATTTAAAAACTTAATTTGAACCTAAAATTGAAATTCAGGTTCACATTAATTTTTGGGTCTTTAAGTCTAAATAAATAAATGCTGAATTGATCTAAATTAAATTAAACCTTAACCCAAATAAAATTGAATTGAATTTTAACCTATATAAAATTACACAAAAGTAATTAATTCAAGATAAACCCAAACGAATAAATTCAATTAAAATGTTTTAATTGATTGAAATCAAATCACTCAAATAAAGCATTAAATCAAATCTTTTAAATCAAATATTAAATCAAATTCAAATCAATTCACATAAAATTATGTCTAAATAAAAATCTTAAAGAAAAATTTTTTTATTTTATTTAATTTTTATATATTAATTACGTGATAAATTTATATATATTTTATTGATATCAAATGAAATTTTATATTTGTTAATAAAAAAAAGTTAATGCATCAAAATAAAAGTTTAATTTAATGTAAATAAATATTAAAAATTAATTAATTATAATAAAAACAAATAATTTTTTAATATAATTAAGAGACTTTTATACCGTTTATTTTTTTAAAATATAATTAACTCAAAATTTGTTCAATAATTACTAACGACTTTATGGATTGAAGGATAAAGGCAGAATGTGGAATAATTGGCACATCGTTGGTTGGTGTGGTTAATAAATTAAAAAAAAAAAAATAGAGCTCTCTTTTCCGTGCACAGTCCTTGAACCACGTCGTTATTCTCTTCCCGAGCCTTTATAAATTGCGCTAAATCGCAAAAATTAAATATACTCTAGATTTACGATGACCAAAGAACAGAAGCTGAGTAAAGAAGATCAAGCAGCTGAAGCTAATATTCAAGGAGATGTCTTAGAATCAATTCTCTGTCATGTTCCTCTCATCCATCTCCTCTCAGCTAGCCACGTGTCCAAATCATGGAACCACGCCGTCTTCTCCTCTCTTCGCCACTTCAATAAGCCCAAACCTTGGCTAATTGTCCACGCTCAGAGCTCACGCCCTCCCTACGCTACCACCGCCTTAGCTTACGACCCACGCTCCAACCTCTGGCTCCGAATCAACCAAAACCCACCCATCGAATACGTCTCAGCTCTCCGTTCGTCCAACTCCACGCTCCTCTACATGTTGTCTCTCTCTAAATTCTCCTTCTCTTTCGACCCCCTCCACCTGACATGGCACCACGTGGACCCACCCCTTGTCTGGCGCACCGACCCTATCGTGGCCATGGTGGGCCGCCAAATCATCGTCGCTGGAGGCGCCTGCGACTTCGAGGATGATCCACTTTCGGTTGAAATCTACGATCTCGACACTCGCAAGTGGGATACGTGTGAGTCCATGCCAGCAATCCTCAAAGACTCTGCAGCTTCCACGTGGCTCTCTGTAGCAGCCAATTCTAAAAAATTGTACGCCATGGAGCAAGTTTCTGGTATTGCGTATTCTTTTGATCCGAGCTCCAGGATTTGGAAGGGTCCGTTCGACCTGCGACACGATCAGAACATTTACTTTTCTGTGATTGGAATTTTCGGGGACAAAATGATCATGGTGGGATTACTTGGAAATTCCGAGAATGTTAAAGACGTTAAAATCTGGGAATTGAAGGGCGAATCATTTAAGTTTTGTAAAGAAATCGGGGTGATGCCAAAAGAGTTGGTGGAAAAGCTGAAAGGGAAACATACAAGTTTAAGTTCAATGAAAATAAGTTTGATGGATGGTGTTTTGTACATATACAACCCTGAAGAGCCTGAGGAATTGGTGGTGTGTGAGATTAACGGCGAAGGGGTTTCCCGGTGGGGAAGTTTGAAGAACGCGAAGGTGAGTGATGGAAGTAGGGTGGCGGAGAGGACGGTGCTTACGTGCGCCGATGTTGCGTTAGGTGATTTAGGTAAAGCAGTTGGGTCCGGAAAAGGGGGTTTCAGTATTGTTAATAACGGGATTTTCCAGTGACATTGTTTTCTATTCATGGATTCAACTGTTTGACCGTGGTGAATTTGTTGAGCTACCTTTGCTCGTTGCTTTACTTGCTTCCGTTTAATAATTTTTTTATTTTTTAATAAAAATAATTAAAAAAAGTAAAAATGTCAAATGAATAAAAAATACAAAATAAATTAAAAAAAAAAACATATCTCTTGTTTGTTTATGCTTTTACAGTTTTTGGGTATTTTGCAATTGAATCTTATTTATATTTCAGTTATAAATAGTCATCAAAATAAAGAAAGATCTCCAACAGAATGCATATGATAATTATGGTAATGAAAAAGATTGTACACTCCATAGTTACATATATTTTTATTCAGATCATAACAAGTAATTATATTATTAAAAAATTAATTAATTATTATATATCATATATGATAATTAAATGATAAATATTTATTTTAATTTATTTATATCTATGATATATAATAATTAATTAATTTTTTATAATATAATTATGTAACATAATTTAAATAAAATAAAAGTATATATTGAAATGAAGTAATGTTCCCTGGAATCTTTTATTTGAAATGATAAAAAGTGTCAACGACCACCTACCTTGCTAAAATCTATAAATAAAGTTAGTAGGTTGAGTTCGAGTGGGTTGTTATATTCATTTTTCTTAACAATTGTACAATTGTTTTATTTTGATTAGGTCTTATAATATTGTTGTTGAAAGTAATTTTTTTTTGTTTAAAAATAATTTTCGATCAAACACAATACTAAATAATAAAAATAATTTAGCCTTTCAATTAAAAAACTTGATTCTCCAATTTAAATACAAAAGCCCAAGATGTTTTTTTACCGTGGAAAAATGTACTTAAGATAAATAAATCACCTTAATATTTTAATATTTTATACTTTTTTAAATATTTCATTTACTTATAATATTTTTTATAATAATGTCACATACTTAAAATTTTTAATCATATTTTTTAAGTGTACTTTTTTAAATCCAAACTATTTTTAACAGTAACGTCAATGTTAAATTAGCATGTAGTCGTAAAAAAAAATCTGATGACTCAATTACAGCACATTAAAGCTGTTTTAACTTTGTCAAAAGTTTGACCCTTGTTAAGACATGTTTCGCACGCCAGCTGACGCAATGTTTGAAATGGTGATACCATGATCATATAAAGGAATTTCTTTTACGTCTCTTATATTTTGAACCCAAACTATTTTTTTTTATTGTTTTGGGAGTCGGGACGGATTGTAGCATCGGATTACAATTAGGTAGTTTTAAAAAAAAATTATAGAAAGAAAAAAAATATAAATATATAATGATTTAATTTATTCAAATTTAAACAAGATAATTCATATATATATATATAAATCTTTATTTCATATTAAATATATATAAAATATAAATATTATTATTTTGTAATATATGGTGGTATTTTAAATATGAAATATTTTTTATTTTATTAAATTTATATTTATTTTATTAATATTTTAAATCCTATTATTTTTATTTTTTATTATTTTATAATATCATACCGGGGGGGTTATATGTAGCGTTTGAGAGCAAAATATAATATGTAGTCTCTTCCAAGTCAACAGTCTTCGTAAACATAATAATATTAAAATTGAATACGAAATTCTTGTCCTACATTAAGGACTTGGGAGAAAAGCTTACATACCTACGTTCACCGCTGCTCCAATCTTTCTGACTTCTCAAATTCTCGATGGATTGAAGAGACCGGAAAATAACTGAGAAAAAAGGAAAGAGCAACATGGTCGACAATCGATGTGGAACATGTTGTGCAACTGTCACACCCTAAGACTAATATATAACACAGTCATGTTACTTTAAAATAAAATCTCAAATAATACGAAGTATTTATTTTAATCATTTTAAAATTTTTTAATAAACTAATATAATTTATCAAATAAAATTCATATTTTTAATCTAACTAATAATATATTTTTATATATCTAAATATAAATTATATAAAATACATAATTGTTTCATAAGATCTCACTATCAATATTATCTCCGACAAATAAGTAATATATTCCATTTAATTTTTTAATTTTTCATAAAACTAATCATACTTAACATTCTTATCATCTGTAAAAGAAAAAGTAAAAGAGAATAAGTAAATCACAACTCAGTAAGTATAGGCTCATACATCTTATCAGATCAAGTATCATTTTCATACATATCATATAGATCATTCAAAATAGTCATTGTCATAACATATAGATTCGTAAATCTATAACTAGACTTAACAAATGAATGAGTTACCACTAATCTTTTTTATAAGGTGTGATTGGTCATCTAAAGAATCTATTTCTTTAAGAGCTCCTAAGCTTGACTAAGAGTCTTTAGAAAAATAGGTTCGAGTTTGTTAACCAAAACATTATTTGAAAGTTTGGTTACATGTAGAGAAAATTATAGTATCCCCACATACCCATCCAAATGATGGTACCATTTTATTTTGAATTTCTCATAAGGTCTTGAGTCTAATGATTTTAAAATATAATATTCAAATATTGAAAATAATTCTTAAGATTTTTCTATCAATCTAGCATAATTCTTAAGAATATTTTCTCACATTAAGAGTATTCAAGAATCTTATTTGATTTCTTGAAGAAGCTTCATCATCAAAAAAATGTTTAATTTTTTTTATTGAAAATACATCTAATTATTCCACAATTTGGGTTAAATTAAATTTTTTTTTAATTTCTAAATTCTCTACCATTTGGGCATATTTAAAAATTCTATTTATTTATTTCCTCTTTTTTTGTTTTCAGAAAGAAAATAATATGATAATTATTTTTTATTGAAATTTCATTTAAATTTTTTTCACCATTTGTGACAAATTTAAAGAAATTTCTCACTTACAGATTTCTTAAAAAATTTCTCATTTGAAATTTTTAAGAATATCATCATTAGATAATTGTCAAATATTTTCAATCAAATTTTTTTTATTTTATTTTTTTGTTTGAAAATAAATATTAATTATTGTTATTGAAACTTTATCTAAATCATTCCAACATTTGAGACAAATTCAAATAAAATTTATCACCTAAAAATTTTATAAAAATTTACCATTTGAAATTTCTATAAATTTCATCATTGGATAATTAATATTTATTCTTAAAATTTATTTTATTATTTTATTATTTTATTTAATATCAAATAATGAAAATCATAAAACAAAGTGAATAAATAAACAATTATGCAAAACAAATGAATAAACAATCAATTAAAGAAAAAAAACAAGTACCAAACAATTAAAGAATTTGCAAAAAAAAAAAAAAACTAAATAAAAATAAGTAAAAGTACCAAAGTTGACGTAAGCCTTTGGGATGAAATTCTACCAAATCAATGTGCTAGCTTATGACATGACACTAAGGCATCAAAGCACACTAAAGCACTTGCTCCACACGCACGTGGTTCCCCTCCACTGTTGCCTTCCATTATTTTTTCGGTTCCTGCTAGCTTCTTCTATTCTTGTTGCCCAGCCTTTTTTTCAGTTCCTCTTTTTTTTTTTTTTTTTTGCCTTCTTTTGGTGCCAACAACTTCACATTCCCTCGCCTACTGTCAAATTTTTTTATTTCTCCATTAATTATGTTTCTATGTTCTGTGTTCTTTTGAGTTGTGTGGACATGTATTTATAGGTTTTAAATTCAAAGAACCTTAAATTAGAAAAGGGTTTTAATCTTTTTTAAGTTTTAACTCACACAAACTCAACCTGCTAGATTTTTGTTTTTATTTATTTATTTATTATTTTATTAACAAAAATTGAATGTAAACCCCTGGACAGATTAAGGTGTCTACAACTGCCACTCTTTGCGTATTTTTTGTGAAATAAGAATTGTCCAAAGATGTAGACAACCCAATCAACTCAATACACCTTTTTTTTTTTTTGAAAAAGTAAACAAAGCTTTTCTAAACAGAACCTCAATGACTTTTGAAAATAAAATGCTTCTCTAAATAGAGGCACCACAACTTTAAAATAAAAATAAATTGCTCCTATAAATAGAGGCAACACAACTTTGAAAAAATAAATTGTTCTTCTAAACAGAGGCACCACAACTTTAAAAAGTAAATTGCTCCTCTAAACAAAGGCCCTACGATTTTGAAAAAATAAATTGTTCCTATAAACAGAGGCCCCGTGACTTTGAAAAAAATAAATTGCTCCTCTAAATAGAGGCACCACAATTTTGGAAAAGTAAAACAGAGGAACGACTACTTTGAAAAAATAAATTGCTCCTTTAAATAGAGGCAACAGAACTTTGAAAAATAAATTGCTCTTTGACAATCATGACCAGATGAGTCATAAATCATGTGTGATGGAATTTGTAATGGAAACTCAAAGATTCACAATTTGAGTTCAATATTTGAAGGCTCATATTTGCAAGAACCTTTCAGCTTCGCAGGAATTCAGTGAAATTTGATTCTCAAAATTTCACTTCAACTTTGCAAGATTTCAAGATTTGCATTTGCAAGTTGCCAGGCTCATATTCTTGTTTGAATCTTGGAGATTCACATCTAAAAATTCAAAGCTTCTCATTCAAGTTTAAATATTCACATTTGACAAATCTAAGGGTTTCACATCTCAAACATTCTCATTTAAAATTCAAAGATTCTCATTTGAAATCCAAATATTCGCATTTGAGAACTCAAAAATTCTTATAAAAAGATTCATAATTTTTTTTTCAAGGGATTCAAAATTTTGCATGTAATGAATGTCATGATCAATGATGCAAATGCTTCTTTAATGATGCAAATGCAATAATCTAAATTCTCACAATGCCATATTCTTAACCATGATTCAAATGTCTACTGCATAATGTAAATGCATATCCAAACCAAAGTTTCAAACAGTCTCCAAATAATAATGCAAACGTTCTGCATGTAATGTGGATGTCAATGTCATGAAATTCTAATCAAAACGTGGTAATATGGTTCTCAAGACTTTATCATCTCACATTTCTTCATTGTTTAGCTTCTTAACACTTTGGAACAAGTTTCATCAATTGATCATCACTTGACCACCGTTCATAGGCTTCTCAACACTAACAGATTTTGAAACAAGTTTCATCTACCATCATTGGGTCACTATTCATAGGTGTCTTAGCATTAGCCATTCCAAAATAAATTTCATCGTCCATCACTAGGTCACCACTCATAGGTTTCTCAACGCTAACCATTCCAAAATAAACTTTGTCCACTGATCCATATTATTTTCTTCATTCGATCATAACTCGCACGTTATGTCGATCGATTCATCCTTGTATTCATCACTTGGTCATATCACCTTTTTAGGTTTTTGTACTCTTTTCATTTATTGACCAACCCATCACCATATTCATCATTTGAGCACACCATGTGTCATTTCAAATAATCTTTTTTAGGTTTCTATGATCTCTTCATTTTTTCTTTATCATCTTGAATTTTTTTTCAAAAGAATGCAAGACTCTTTTATACACATTGTCATTCATTCATCATCATTTTAAATCATGACAAATATAATGCATTCACATTTTTTTTGAATCATTCTAAGGATGCGAGAACACAAGGTGAATTAAGGAAAAGGTAATCAATGAGAAATGAGTTTGATACAAAAACAAACGGGGAAAGAAACAAGTTTGAGTGCATGTCATCAGGATGAATGGTATATCTGAGTAATAAAATTTAAACAATTCTGAACATTAATCCAAGATTTTTTTTAAAAAACTTATTCGATTGACTGTCGACATCATTTTAAGCTCATAAAACCTTGCTCTAGCCTCGGAGGATCTTTAAATATCTTTGATATTTTATATATGTAAACTGTCAACTCAGAGATTTTCTACCCAAATTGCCTTTTTGGGTTTTCAATTTTAATCTTCCTTTCTCTTCTTTCTATTTTTCTTTTTTTTTTTTCTATCTTTTTTGTTTGTTTTTTTTCCTCTTTTCCATTTTTTTCTTTTATTTCTTCTTATTTCTTTTTTTCCATTCTTTTTTTTCTTTTTTTTCTTTCTTCATTCGTTCACCCATCTTTCACATCAATCTTTAGAGCAACCAAACATGAGCATGCCTTAGCCCAACATATGACCATTCAATTCGAGCATTCACATCTGATCCAAATAGACTTTTAAAGGTTGTAATGTAGGCCATGATGAAGGGTTATGAAAAAAATAGATATAATAAGCTCAAAACATGTATTAAAAGGGTTCAAAACCAAAGGATAATCACTTGATGCAACTTGGCATTTTGCCCCATTATTTCACTACTTTTTTCTTTTTCACATTCACCTCACTTCTCACAAAAAGATTCACATTACTTTACCCTAAATCAGGTGTGACATTTTTCTTTGCTCTCTTCTTTTTCGTCTTACTTTTTTTTAGACCTTTTTATGATTTTTAGGCTCTTTTTTTTCTCAAAAATTATCTCTCAGTGTGGAGGGTGATCTTTGGTCAGGATTCTTTTAAAAAATTAAATCATAGCAGGCTCAAAGGAGTGGCAATGAATGATTTTTCAAATGGTAAAAGAAAAATTATCATTTTTCATCACAAATGTGAATGTTTTCTTTGAACATTATTTATTGAACAAAAATAAGCTCATGGATCTTTACACATCTTCAGGACATATTAATTTTACATTCGCTAGTAGCTAGCTTCTTTTGTTCAAATAGTCTTCTCAAATCAATGTGAATGCATTTTCAAAATTAAATCCCAGAATTTTTATTATCATTATTTAAACATTCATCATTTGAAATTTAAGAAATGGAATAAAAAGGTAACAAAGCATGGGACAATGAAAGAGAAAATGTAATGAAATGCATTATCCTTTCCCTTTATTAAAATGATAACAAATGAAATCTTATTGCATAAAAAAAATCCTAACATTACTCTAAAAGAAATCCTAAAATAATAAACAACTTCCACTTAGCCTTAACATCTTTTTCCAAAATTATGCCCTTATGCAATCAGGTGAAGGATCTTTATTGACATCTTGTCTTCTGATTCACTATAACTCTCCAGGCCTTTTCGGATCGACGTGTTCTTAATTCTCACTTAGAGCATTGACATTGTGATTAAGAAATTGATTGTCACTAACATTAGGTGTTGTTGCTCCTCTTTGATCAAAACTTACCATTCTATCATTGATCAACCATTGTACATTATGCTTTAGAGCAGTGTAATTTTTAGTAAAATAGCCAGTAATTTCATAGTGGTAATCACAGTAAGCTATAAGATCATACCACTTGGGATAGGGTGGCTTAAGCAGCTTCACACTGTTGGGGTTAATCAAGTGATTGTTATAGAGTTCTTGGTATAACTCTGTATAAGTCATAGGGATTGGATCAAATATGAATTTTTCTCTAGTAATTCGTTGTTCTCGTGAATCACTTGCTAGGCTAATAGGACGAATTTAGGGTCTTGCGGGAGGTTGAATGTTAAGGCTGTATGTGAGAACTTGAGGGTTAAAAACAAGTTGGTATGTGGATGAGTAAGATGGTTGTGGTATGGGTTGGTATGAGGTATTATTCACAGTAAGATAGTATGGAGAGTAACCTTGTGGTAGATAGAGTTGATATCCCCTAAATTATTTGTCGAAGTTCATAGCTTGAGCTTCAGTCTCTTTCTTCTCTGATGTCTTCTTCGTTTCTCCTCCTTTCAACTTATCATTTTTAATGGCATTCTTAATTATTTCACCTGAGATCATCATGTCAGTAACATTTTTTATTGCATATCCTATCTTATTTTCATAATAGAAAGATTTCAAAATACTGACAAATAGTATTGTATCTCTTTCTTAGTCAAAAAAGGTTGCACTTGATAATCAATATCCCTCAACCTTTGGGCATACTCTTTAAATGATTCAGTCACTTTCTTTTCCATATTCTGTAAAAAAAGGTGATCTAGGACTAAGTCGATGATATGTCGATACTGACTAATAAAATCATGGACCATATCACTCCAAGATCGAATACGGGTTCTATCCAGTTGGACACACCACCTAGCAGTAGAGTCAGTAAGACTATCTTGAAACTTATGTATTAATAGTTTTTATTATGAGCATGGGCAACCATTTTTCGACAGTACATAGTAATGTGAATCTTTGGGCCCTTTATACCATCGTACTTCTCAAATTTTGGTATTTTAAACTTTGGAAGAATAATCACATTTGAGACTAAGTAAAGCCCAGCAGCATCGACAGAATCATAAAAACCAATTCTTTCCATAGCTCGTTACCTTTGTTCTAGCATACTAATCTTTGAGTCTTCCTAAGATTCCACTTTTGCCTTTTCCTTTTCTTTTTCTTTCAATTCATCTAGATCAGAAACTTAAATCGATTATACTACATTTTCAGTAAAGACAAGATTCACATAGCTGTGGTAATGCCATGGATTAAAGGCTGATGGCATTCCAAGATATATGGGATATGTGAATTGTTGTGGTAGAACATCTTGTGTAGACTAAGCTTGAGGTGGACCAAAACCAGGTAGATATAGGAGGTCAGTCACTTTTTATGATGGAGGGCCCTATAGGCTTATGTTCTCTTCTATCCCATTTTTCTTTGTTTAACTTGTTAAAAGAATGTAGAATCTTACTCAACTCACTTTCAAGCTTTTTCTAGGCTTTGTCTATTTTTTCAAGTCAATGAGAGTTTTTTTGCTCCATTTGTCTAGCTCTGGCTCTTATGTTATATCGATGAGTGAGGTTTCTGTTAGATGAAACTACCCTTAAACCTTGAGTACCATAATTATATGATTATTAGAAATTATGTGTTCTATGTATGATATGTAAATGTATGCATAAAATATACTAATATTTGCCATTATTGATAAAAAAAAAAATCTCTATTTGAAACTTTATTTAATAAAATTTCAAAATTACATCCTAATAAAGTTAAAGTAATATTCTAAAGTGTTAAACATCATCCTTTACTTCTAATGCCTCACTATAAATTTCCTAGCTTGCTGGTAATGATTTTGTGCCTCGTATAGGAAATCAAGTAGTTGTCGTCCATGAGTTCCCACTGGTTGCACCATAGCCTTCAAACCTTTCACTTTTTCTTTCATTTCTGATGCTTTATCTGTAGTAATGCATATTTGATCGAACAAATGCCTTAAGTGCCTTTGTTTTTCTGTGCACATGTTTTTCCATAGCTCACTTTGTTAAGCTTGTCTCCTACATTCATCAGACAAGACTTCTACTTGTGCTGTGCGTCAATTCACTATCTCTTGTAGCATCTGGCTATGTTTATGTGCCCCAACAGTCGCCTTTTGTTTTTCTCCACCTTTGCTTTTAGTAATTCATTTTCCTTTAAAAGTTAGGCAAGTTTGGGTGTAACTAATGAATGTGTCATATCTAGATTATTAAATAAGGCCCTCCACTAATCATTTTACTCTGTCAGGCTCTGGATCTTCAATTCTTAAAGCTTCAAACTCTCTTCCATTTCTAACTTTAATCGTTTATTTTCCTATTCCAACTCGTTCTTCTTGGATTGGAGTTTTCTCTTAGCTATTTCCATTTTAAGCAAAGGATATTGAAGAATGAGTTTTAGGGAATGCCCTAATTGTTCACTAAGAACCACAATGTCATTCCCCTCATCGTATGCCACACATTATATTCTAGAGTGACATTGTAAGTAAGCCTCTCTTGATTAACCTTAGTAGTTTGCTTCCATGCCTTTTTAACCCTTTCAACCATTCCATATGCCCCTTTATCTGTGAAAGAAAATTTTCATTGGTTAAGTCCATAATTTTCTGGAATGAATTGTTCACATCCGGATTGTTTTCTCCCCAAAGTTAGGGTATAAGTAACAGCACCCCATAGGCCTAATAAGAACACCCATGATTGATCTCCACAACTGTATAACACTATATCATGACGCATCCAAGGGCTCTCCAAACTATTCGTTGACTATCAAGGGCTCGAAAGTAAGAAACTCATTCTTCTTTTGACTTTGCATGAGGCCATATGCTATAATAAAACTCATTGATTGAGATGCTGGAATGAAGGTATGGTTTTCGAAACTAACTTTCTTTGCATTCAATGTGACTCTTTATCCATAGATAAAGCAACTATAGGCACCCATTGAATCGACCTTTATCATTTATGCGGTAAAAGTTTAGAGAACAAATGGTTTCTGCCACAATGGTTGGTGCTGCATTAACCTGGTAAGCTAACTGATCAACGAAATCTATCATTATGACATCGATATACCCGATGACTTTTAAGAAGAACACCAGTCCATATAAAGCTATAGCCATAACCACTAACCCCTGATCATCATCTATATGCCCCTGGATGAAATCGCACAAAAAATTCCATGAAATAGCCTTGCTTTCACCTTTTATCTTAACACAAGCATCAACTTAAGGCAAGCTAAGTCCAAGCATTTGCACTAGCTTCTTACGATAGCCCACCTTATTTGACCAGTAGATCTTGTCTGCATTTTGCAAGTCGAAATGAAGTATGACCATATACTTTTCAATTGTGGATACCATATCTACTTTATTGAAGATAAAACATCTATAAGAAGGATATTAGAATTGAATGATGGCTCTAATCAGATTATTATCCACATCCACTTAGAGTAGGGAAGTTATGTCTCCATATCTACTCTCAAATGCCTCCTACCTTGTCCTATTCATACATTCCTAGACACTGCTTAAGTCAGCTAGATCATTTTATTGTAGCTTGAGATGAACTCTCTTAGGTAATGACAAGATAAAACCTTCAGGTAACAATTTCTTTGTTTTCTTTGACCCTCTTTTGACTTGATTTTCAATTGATGAGCAGACTCGTAATAAGCTGATGTGGACTTTGATTGCATTTGGCTTTCCATGAATGTAAATGTGAGATTTGATTTATCAATAACTGATATGTGGCAAATATTTCTTATATGAGAATGATGCAAATGATAATGTTAAAATATGAACATGAGAATAATGCATAAAATGAAATGATAATAGAATGAAATGATATGGAAATGTTGCAGATGCACAGAATCAAACAAAAAGGTTAGATAAGCAATATACAAATTGTTCTTTCTTGTGTCCTAATTTTGGGTTATATCTATTGATAGGTAGGAATGGCTCTATCTTAAGGCTGGCCACTTAAGGATAACTATATGCAGGGTTAGGTGATTTTGACCACTAAAGGTTCCCAAATTGTTTCTTACATCATCGTCCATCATAGACTAATGATACAGTCCAATCTTCACCCATCATAGGCTACTAACGAAATGATTCAATTTGAGTGCGAGTATTTCGCTAGTCATTATGGAGATTATCATTTCAAGAGAGTGTAGGTACTTTACTCCCTCTTAAGAATGACGAAGCCGGGTATAGAGCTCATATAATACAAATGCATGTGATAGTGCGTGTGAAGGAACACATAAGTTTCATGCCCCAAAAATCAAATAAATAATAAAAAAGGAAAGATGTTAGTAAACACTAATCATTAAAACCATTAGACCAAAAAGTAAGATAAATTTAAAAATTATGGCTTGACTCTCAGTGAATCCTCAGTGGAGTCACCAAACTGTCATAACATATGGATCCGTAAATCTATAGCTAGACTTAACAAATGAATGGAGTCACCACCAATCCTTTTTACTAGGTGTAATTGGCCATCTATTTCTTTAAGAGCTCCTAAGCTTGACTAAAGGTCCCTAAAAGAATAGGCTCGAATCTATTAACCAGAATAGGGTTCGAGAGTTCGGTTATTGTAGGGAAGGTTATAGCACCCACATATGCCCATCCAAAATATGGTACCATTTTATTTTGAATTTATCCTAAGGTCTTGAGTCTAATGGTTTTAAAATCTAATATTCAAATATTGAAAATAATTCTTAAGATTCTTCCATCAATCTGGCAGAATTCTTAAGAATATTTCATCACCTCAAGAGTATTTAAGAATTTCATTTGATTTCTTGAAAAGGGTCAATCATAAAAAAAAGGTTTAATTATTTTTTTTATTGAAAATACATCTAATTATTCTTCAATTTGGGTCAAATTAAAAATATTTTTTCTTTTTAATTTCTAAATTCTTCACTATTTGGGCCTATTTAGAAATTCTCTTTATTTATTTCCTTTTTTTTTATTTTCGAAAAGAAAATAATATAAAAATTATTTTTTATTGAAATTTCATTTAAATTTTTCCTAGAGATTTCTTAGAAAATTTACCTTTTGAAATTTCTAAGAATCTTATGATTAGATAATTGTCAAATATTTTCAATCAAAATTTTTTATTTTTTATTTTATTTTTTTGTTTGAAAATAAATATTAATTATTGTTATTGAAATTTTATCTAAATCATTCCACCATTTGGAACAAATTCAGATAAAATTTATCACTTAGAAATTTTATAAAAATTTACCATTTAAAATTTTTATAAATTTCATCATTAGATAATTAATATTTATTTTCAAATTTTATTTTATATTTTATTTTATTTAATATCAAATAATGAAAATCATAAAACAAAGTGAATAAATAAACAATTATGCAAAACAAATGAATAAACAATCAATTAAAGAAAAAAAAAAAAACAAGTACTAAACAATTAAAGAATTTGCAAAAAAAAAAAAAGAACTAAATAAAAGTAAGTAAAAGTACCAAAGTTGACGTAAGCCTTTGGGATGAAATTCTACCAAATCAATGTGCCTATCACATGACATTAAGGCACCAAAGCACACAAAAGCACCTACTCCACACACACGTGGTTCTTCTCCACTGTTGCCTTCCATTATTTTTTCGATTCCTGTTAGCTTTTTCTTGCTACCTAATCTTCTTTTCAGTTTTTTTTTTTTTTGCCTTCTTTTGGTGCGAACAGCTTTACATTCCCTTGCCTGTTGTCAATTTTTTTTTATTTCTCTACTGATTGTGTTTCTATGTTTTTGTGTTCTTTTGGAGTTGTGTGGGCATGTATTTATAGGTTTTAAATTCAAAGAACCCTAAACTAGAAAGGGTTTTAATCCATTTTAAGTTTTAACTTTAAATTTTAATCCAACTTAAACTCTTCATACAATTTCACATAAACTCAACCTGCTAGATTTTTTTTACTTTTTATTATTTTATTAGCAAAAATTGAATGTAGACCCCTAGACAGATTAGGGTGACTACAGTCATCAAATCATATTTTCAAAAAATTTTAAAGATAATCGTTTTGTCAAATTTTTATAAATTCATAAATCGATGTCAAAATATGTCAGTTCATAAATCATTGCAAAATATGCTATCATTCAAATATCATGATCAAACCAAATCATGGATCAATCATTAAAAATCATTGTAAATCATCATCATCATAAATTATCATTATCGTTTGTTTATCATTAACTACGGTCACTGCAATAACTCATGACATTGACCGTATCGACAATTTCATCATCATGATCATTGCTAACTATTATAACCCACTAGCTAAAGCCCTACATTAACTATTATAACCCGTTAGCAGGGCCGTATGATCATGTCTATGCTAACTACTATAACATGTTAGCCAGGGCCATAGAATTAGTTCTGGTGTCGATGATCCCACTTTCCAGGGATGTAAAAATGTAGCTGTCATAAAATCGTTCCTTAAGCATAAATCATTTTTTCATTTCATTCATAAGCATGATCCATCCTTTATATAAAGAAATGCAAAATAATCATATGCTTGATCCTATTTTCATATATAAAAAATAATAAAATAAAATATTCATTCATTTAGAAACATACATATATACATAGATTCGAAAACAAGTAAAGTGTGTGAAATTCTACTTATTTTCTTTCGATTCCATCACCTAATTTTTTTTCCCAAATAATTAATGGCCTATTTAAGATAATTTCAACATAACGGTAATTAATCAACCCATTTGAGACCACTTATACCAAAACAATTAAGTTAAACAAAAATTAACTCAAGTAACTAATTTTAGCAGCCTACACTTCTTTCACTAAAAAGATCATATCTTGAGATATCCAACTCAAAGTCAAAATCTTTTTAATGCGTTAAAAATTAGACTCGATAAGCTTTCTAACCATATATAGCCTATCTCATGATTCCTTGTGGATTAATTATAACCAATTTTCAATCCATGTTATATACTGCTACCAGATAGCCTATATGCCTTCTAATAAAAATTACGTATTTATTCATTGGAAACTCCAAATTCAATTCTGCTTATTTCGTTGGAAAGTAGACTCAATAAGTTTTCCAAACATGTATGGCTTAATTTGTAAATTCTTGTATGAAAATTAAGACAATTTTCGTAATTCAACCTTGATGTTGCTACCTTACAACCTATATATCCTTAGGTAAAAATTAGATAACTCTTCATAGAAAACTCAAATTCAACTTCTGCTTATTTCATTAGAAAGTAGATTCAACATGCTTTCCAACGATATATAATAATCATAGCAATAATTTATCCATTAATGTAGAATTCTATTTTAATTCACTATTATAATTCATAGCATCTCATCCAAAAATAGAATTTCTCCTTCAATCTTTAAAACTCAAATCTCTACTTTTAGCATTTAAACTCCATTCAATAATCATCAATAAATCTTAAGAATATAAATTATACAAAGCCCAATAATTTACTCAAATAGATCATGAAGATTAATGAAAGATTTCATATTTTTTTTGGTTTTTTCTCTCAAAATTTCAACTCTAAATAATAACAATCAACATGATATTTTTTCTTAAATAAAAAGAATGCATATATTCAACATTAGGAGAGTAACTTGATTGTAACCTCTAATTTGGAATCTCTAACTTGATTTTACATGTTCTCTAACCCCAAAGAAGATAAGAAAAAAGAACTCATATTTCTTTTTTGTTTCTCGACAGCTAGGTTTTCTTTCATTTAATACTTCAGCCCTTTTTCTTTTTCTAATTAATCTCTTAATAAACTAATGGGCTTTGGTATGAGTGTAGCCCAATTATTATTTGGGCTAGGGTATCATAGCAACATTACTCCCCATTACCTAATTAGTAACAGGGAATTAATGTTGAAAATACATATTTTGACCCAGTGTTCAAATTCGATCGATTTATTGGGTTTTCTTATTTAGTTTTTTTTTTTTTTTTACAAAATACAAAATGAAATTAATATTGGAATATATTCTGAAACCTTAATAAAAATAAAATAAATAATTGATTTTTATTACATATAAATAAGACTATAATTTTTTCATTTTTATGTAATTATAATGTCTATTGGGCATAAATGGAATGTAGTCGGGATTTCATGTGCTTGCACATGACAATTAGCTAAGGTAATGGGATTGGGTATGGTAATTGGCTATTTAGACATATAATCTTAAATATGTTTGTATTAATATGAATTGTGAATTAAATATAAAATAAATAAATATGAATATATGAATTGTCAAATTTATGATTATGAACAAATAACTTCACCCTGTGATTGCACTATAGTAAAATGGCCTATTAGCAGTAGTTTTGTACTGGCTTTTCACTTACAAACGCCACTAGCTTCCATGTTTTTATAAAACTTCAGGTGTTTATTAACCAAATGCCCCTAAATATTCAAATAGCGACGTTGTTACTTATAAACGCCACCCAAGACTTGATATTAGAGGCATTTGTCGACTAAAACGTCTTGAATATTTTTTATTAAAAATTTTAGTGAATAGTTAAGGCTTATTTTTTTGCAAACAATGCTTTCAATAATCACGTCATAAAAAATTGTATAAGATTAATGAAGGCGTTGTCTACAAGAAATGCCTTTAATATGTGGACCAAAAAATTTCGCAGGCTTATTGAATTTATTTTGTTCAAAAATACATTCAATATTAAGCTTATCAAATTGTTTGGATCGTACGGATGTTTACCATAAAGTTGTTAGTTCGATCCGTCCTTTAGCCTTTTTTGGATTTTTGCACTGATTATTTGTTATCGATTATTCTAGGTATTTTCTTGACAAAAACGCCTTCACCAATTGCTTTAAAAAATTTTTCATAAAATATTGGAGGCGTTTTTCATGGAAAGACGCCCTTAATAATCCATAGGAAAAATATGGAGTCGATTCTTTAAGGTGTTTTTGTTCGAACTCGCCTTATATAATCTAATCAGTAAATTTTTTTTGTGATTTTTAAAGGCGATTTTGTAAAAAAACGCCTTCAATATTTCATAGATAAAACTTGGATGGGATGCTTGAAGGTGTTTTTGGCTCAAAATGCCTTTAATATTCCCAATAATAAATTTTAATGGTTAGATTATTGAAGGTGGCTATATCCAAAAATGCCTTCATAAACATTTTGTTAGGATTACTGAAGGCGTTACTCGTAGGAAAACACCTTTCATATTCCATTTGATTAATTTTTAGTTGGTATTATTGAAGGCGTTTTTGCCTAAAATGCCTTTAATATTCTATACAATAATTTTCTGGAGGGATTACTGAAGGTGATTTTCGTAAAAAACGCCTTCAATATTTTTTATTATAGGTGATTAAAGGTATTTTTTTGCTAAAAATGTCTCCATTAATCGCATCAAAAATATATATTTGATATTGTATATGTAAAGTTAGTTGTAGGTTTATGCCTAAAAAAATATTTACTGTCAGTTATATATTTATGCCCAAAAAATATTTGATTTATATATCTGATACTATGAATTACATTTTGGAATTTACATAATAAACGTTGTTGTATTTCAATAAATTGACTACACATCCAAAATTAAAACCGATAACGTTGCCATATAATATACTTTTCTAAAATAATCGTACTCAGTAATTTATTAATTACACATAGTGTATTCATATTAAGTATAACAATAATATTAAACCAATACCCCCAATGTACAAACTTAAAGTTTCCATTCAACATGGCATGTTAAAAATATTATAACAATTTGTTCTATATATATTTACATTCAACCAACAGTGTCTAACCTGAAGGCTTATCAACATTGATAAATGACAATACATAATCACACCATTCTTTACGGACTTTATCCAACTCTTCTTTCGTGAAGCTTTCTTTACCCTTTCACTAAAAAAAAATATTAGAAGTAAATGTTAAGAAATGAGAACATAATGTACCATTTTATTTTGAAGAATATATAAGGAGTTTATGAAATTTATACTAACCTTGAATGGTGTGATCATAAAATCATGTAACACTATCTCTCGCATAAAATGAAGGACATAATATCCACATTCAGTATTACCAAGTTGACGAGGTACCTGAAAATTAAATTGAGTCGGTTTAGAAAATATTTATCTACATAAACTCAGCATTAAAAGAATATATTTCACATTTACCAATAATAACACCCATTTCGGTTTCTTTATCTTCTTATTGAATGCATATATTACCCTAAATTGAAAAGAAAAAAATTAGTGAAAACATAAATAAAATTACTTATGAAGAAACAGAACATATATAATATAATAAAGTACCGTAATACCTCTTTATAAAAGTTTAAATATCGGGGTTAGACATCGCTTTTAGATTAACTGAATTAAGAAGGTATGGCGTTAAAGATTTGGTGTCAATCACAATAAGCACCCAATGATGACTACAAAATAATAACAATGATATACTCAAAATACGCAACAGATCATAAAATGGAGCAGGTTGAAATAATTAAGGTTGGCTTATTGTGCATTATACGAAAGCAAATAACAATCAGTCAGTTTTTTCATGCATAGGATCACATGATTAGCATGATACATGACTGTGCCACTGTGTTCACTAATGAAGTTGGGGTCAATAAATCTAAATTTGTTCATCAACTGTCTCACCTTCAGCTCTCTATATAGGAAGCTACACGATAATAATCAACACTGCTAGTTAGTATTACACCCTAATACTAACTTACTACATATTGAATGTGCATAGTTGTATTTATAAGCTAACCTCATATAAGTAACGATTTCAGCAGCTGATATATTCATCCATTTCACAAAATTCTTTCACCTCCTCCACACCAATGAAAAAAAATAATTGTTTATCAAATAAGTCTTCGTCAAACTCAATGGATATGAAGTTTTCATTGGATAAATGCTTCAACGAATAATTTGTTAACTCATCCATGAAAGCCTGGGCAAGGGTCATACTTTGAGTCTGACCATCCTCCTAGAATATTTAATGAAATATAAGTACTAAAACCAAATCAATCAATATAATAAACAAATTAATTTTCAAATTATAAACAATATCATACTTCTTGGGTGGTAGCAGATGATGGGATCACTTTCTTAGAAGAAACAGAAGCTTTTCGTATGGGGATGATGCTATTGGGCTGGGCTACTGGCATAACCTATTGCATTGCTGCCAACATGGACTCCAAAATAGTGAGTTTTTGCTGTTGGTCATTGAAGCGTTGCTCCTGGTCATTAATTTGTTACTGTTGTTGCTTAATTATTGCTTAATTATTGCTTTATATTATATATTTCTCATTCGTGGGATTTTTGGTTGTTTATCAAAATACGTTGATGGCAAGACAAATTTACCAATCCCACGAACTCGACCAGGCTTTTCTTTAGCACCTAATGCTAAAGACAAAGGATCTTCACCATACTGGGTTGCCAATTCACTAGATTTTACTTTGACAGCATAATTATCTTGAAAGACAAATAATAAGCTGTGCTGCTAGAACAAATCTACACAAGCTAGTATACACTCGTGCATACAACCGCAATGCCAATCATACATTATATCAAAAAAGTAATTATACATATAATCTTTTTTACCATTTTTTTGGTTGCTTCATTTGCGAAGGATCCATCCTTCTGTAGATGTCCTTGTTTCTAGACATTCGATCTGAACTTCTGTGTTTGAGCTCACTAATTCCTATTAAATTACCGTAATAAAAAAATCAGAATGTATGAAATGAATGTTCATAAATATTCATTAATGAGTATAAAACAAGTGTGCGAATACATACAAGCTCATACTTCACATTTGCATATCTTTTTCTTATTATTCGATGGTGATATTGCTGTTTGGCCTGAATGTCCCGATGTTGTTCTTCGATTTTCTATAAAATCAAGAAATTATGTCAATCACATATAAAGATCAAAGGCTATATTGCATAAAGACTTATAAACTTGGACTATTTTGGTAATGGGTTTGCGTACCGAGAAATCTTTCGAAAGTCGATATTAAATAAAATTTATCCAATTTCAATACTTATGATATCTGCATATGCCACAAGTGGAACAACCAAAACATCACCTTCATCAGCCAACGGTAAAATATATTAGGTTGTCAATCTACTTTTAAAGTTTCTGAAAGCTTTTCGAGCATATTGCAACACAATCTTTTTACACTTAATTGTGACGTTGAACCGTTCTTAAATAGGTTAACACAATTAGTATCAACACATTGAATTTCAATTAAATGATCATTTAACAAATTTTATGAAATAGTTGAATAAATATACTACAATAAACTGCCATATCTCATCCTTTAGATCATCAAGAACTAGTCGTCAATCAGTGTACATAATTAAAATTTTTTGACAAAAGATGGTTCCAATATGAGTAACCATCTTAGCAGCTTCTTCTGACACAAGCTGCCCACTTTGATTGAAGTTAACATGAATTTTTATGTCAGTCACTTTGATTTGTTTATTTGGGCCCCTTCTCTTTCTTTTTTGGCTTACACTTTTTTTTTGCATGTTCATTAGAAGGATAATGATGTTGTTCGAAGTCCATAATACTTGCAATATTGATCATAATTATACGAATTATACAATATGACCATGTAAATTGATCATTGTATTTAATTTAATACAACTAATACCATACTATGTACAAAAACAACATCTAGCACATCATTCAGCAATGTGCTCATACACACCCTTCAGCAAACCACTTAAAAACACCATTCAACATACGATTCAGTCTTTCAATTTCATTCAAACCCATTTAACAAAACAATATCAGACAATAAGGTTCAGCGAACCATTCAGCATGAAATATGATTCAAACCCCTAATATCATACAATACCATTCGGTAATACAATTTCAGTCAATAAGGTTCAGCAAACCACAATATTTAATGCGTACTATATAGAAACAACATACTTGCAATATGAATAAAATCTTGGACGACTATGCTAATGGTAATGTTAATGAAAATATATAAACGCATATGTCAATATTACGGAACCAAAAAAACAAAAATTCTCTATTAAATATAGTAAACTAAAAAAAAAGACTTATTGGTTAAAACAAAGGTTCACAGCGGTGATTTATTAAAGGTCAGTGGTGACGAATGGGAGAAAGAAATAAATGGTCTGCTAGAAATGTGTTTAAGGATTTGGTTTGTTTGGTTGAATAACATAGCTTTTAATCGTTCTGTATACCAGCCCTCTGTAAATTCCTATGTTCAAGGCAAGGAAATGAATATAAAATTAATTATTAAAGGCATTTCCATGGAACAACACCTTCAATAATCACCAAAATATTTTATTAAAGATTATTGAAGGAATTTTTTACAAAAAAAATGCCTTTAATTGTAAGCCTTTAAAATTATCCAACCAACTTATTGAAGGTGTTTTTTTTATAAAAAAAACTACTTTTTCTAATTCTTAAAAATTATAAAAGACATTTTTCAGTAAAAAATTACTTTCAATAAGTATGGATTTTCAAAGTTTATAACAAATTATTGAACGTATTTTATAATAAAAAATACCTTTAATAATCCGAAAAAATTTTTTAAAAAAATTATTGAAGGTGTTGTTATCTGCAATTGCCTTCACTAATTATCTACAAACTGTGATAAGAATTATTAAAGACGTCTTTCTTGGATATACACCTTCAATAACTGTGTTAGATTTGTGTGACAGTATATAGAAGGTATTTTATAGTAGAAAACGCATTTAATAATTTTTAAAATTTTTAGTGTGAAAATTTTGAAGGCGTATGTTATTAACAAATGCCTTTAGTAATGGATTACTAAGTTTAAAGATATATTGAAGGTACCTTTTTGAATAAATGTCTTCTATAATCATCATGGTATATTGAAGGTGTTTCATAATTAAAGACGTTTTTAATAATCCAAAAAAAAATTTTTTTAAAAATTATTAAAGGCGTTGTTATCTGCAACTGCCTTCACTAATTATCTATAAATTGTGATAGGAATTATTAAAGGCATCTTTATTAGATATACGCCTTCAATAATCATGTTAAAATTTATGTGGTGGTATATAGAATGCATTTTACAGTAGAAAATGCCTTTAATGATTCCCAAAATTTTTAATGAAAAAATTTTGAAGACGTCTGTTATTAACAAATGCCTTCAGTAATTGATTACTAAGTTTAAACGTATATTGAAGGTGTCTTTTTGAATAGACGCATTCCATAACAATTGTGGTATATTAAAGGCATTTTATAATAAAATACGCCTTTAATAATCCGAAAAACTTTTGCTAAGCAAATTATTGAAGCCGTTAACGTAGAAAACACATTCACTAATTATCTGCAAACATCTTCACTAATTATCTACAAATTGTGATAGGAATTATTAAAGGCGTCTTTCTTGGATATACGCCTTCAATAACCGTGTTAAAATTTGTGAGATGATATGTTCATGGTGCCTATAATATATTAAAAAAATATTTAGGAAGAAATTATTGTTAGCATTTTTTGTTAGTAAATGCCTTCCATAATCCTGTCCAATAAAAATCTTCCCAAACTTAGCACATCCAATCACCAACTTTAAGCTTCATCTTCATTATTATACTATTTCTTTTTCCAGACCAAGTATAATTTACTTTCCCTTTCTTTTCACTTTTAGTATTCGAGCATTGTCTTTTAGAACCCTATTTTGACTATTCATTACTTATTGACTTTAGCTTTTACTTCATTTGACTATTCCTTTAGCTTTTGTAATTCGCGATTTTTTTTTTGGTGAAAATTTTTTTTTTCAAAACCCACCTTATTTCACCTTATGTCAACCCTAACTATAAATACTCTTAGGTACTGTTTACATTAGTAACTGAGTTTTAACAATCATAATATCTGGTAGCTGATAAATTACTTCACAATAAAGAGTTCTTATTTTGTGTAAGTACTGGTCTTGTTATTATCTTTTGTTTAAAACATAGTAAACTTAAGTATTATACATGTTCGTTTTCATTTTAATTATTTATATACATTTGGTCTAATATTGTAGCAACTAATAAATAAATAAGAGTTGGATGCAAAAGTTAAGATTAAGTTAAGAGTACAAAGATGGAGTGAAAATTTTTTTTAATTTTGCATTTGAAAATACAAGTGAAGATAATATGATATTATGCCCATGTGTGAAATGTGCTAATATTGAGTGGCAAATGCATCAAGTTGTTTATGAGCATTTAATTTGTATTGAATTTCTATCGGGATATGTTAATTGGCATTTTCATGAAGAGTATGTACCATTAAGGTCTTCCACTACAGTTCTTTTAACATCAAAGGCTCTCAATCACTAATATGATCCTTTTATAGCAGATGATATTGAAGGCATGTTGTGAGATACTTTTAACATTCATAACCAAAATTTTCATAATTTTTCTCTCCAAAATGAAAGATTTAATCAGTCTAATGTTGAAATGCATGAATTTGGTGAACCTGAGATAGGTGTACATAACTAACAACCTAAAGGAGAAGCATCAAAGTTTTATAAGTTGCTTGAAGAGATGAATGAAAAACTTTTTGAAAGATCGAAGCATTCAAGGTTGTCTTTCTGTGTTCATCTTTTTCACTTGAAATGCTTATGTGGATGGACGAAAAACTCTTTGACTTTATTATTACAGTTTATGAAAGAAATTTTTTTTTTGTAAAAATTTCTAAATCTTGTAAGGAATCAAAGAAGATGATTAAGGATTTAGGTATCGGATATGAAAAAATTCATAGTTGTCCTAATGATTGCATTTTGTATTGGGGGGATAAAAAAATCAAGAATCTTGTCATTTGTGTGGTATTTCTCGTTAGGTCGACAAAAATCTTGATGAAAGGTTGAATGATGATAGTGATGAGGTATATATAAAAAAGAAGCCTGTTAAAGTTTTACATTATTTTTCATTAATAACAAGACTTCAATGACTCTACATGTCTTCCAAAACTACAGATTCAATAAGGTGGCATCATAAGAAACAAACGGATGATGGATCATTGAAACATCTTATAGATTCTTTGGCATGAAAGTCATTCATTCTAGGTTTTCAGACTTTGCATCTAATCTTTGAAATGTTATGCTTGGATTGGCATCTGATGGATTCAACCCAATCAAAATGATGAGTACTTCTTATAGTACTTAGCCAGTTATATTGATCCCTTACAATTTACCACCATAGATTTTTATGAAGTAATAGTCATTTATATTGTCTATGATAATTCCAGAGAAAAAAAGTTCGAGTAATGATATAGACATCTATTTACAATCTTTTATTAAAAAGTTAAAGTAATTATGGGAAGGAGTTGAGACCTATGATGCATCAAAGCAGAGAACTTCAATATGCACGCTGCTTTATTATAGACTATTAACTATTTTTCTGCTTATGCAAATTTATTTGGTTGGAGTACAAAATGTCGTTATGCTTGTCCATGTTGTACTGCACAGACATGTTTGACATGGTTACATAATGGTAAAAAGTTCTGTTATATAGGACATCATCAATGGTTAGATGATAATCATCTATTTAGATTTTAAAAATATCTATTTGATGGAACTGAAGAGTTGAAGAGATTACCTTTACCCATTAGTGGGTCTAATATCTTGTCAAAGTTAAAAGATATCAATTTCACATATAAAAAAATGACTCTATCAATAAAAAGAGTGAGGGACATCTTTGAAGGTATCTGGCCTTGTATTACGTAAGTTGGTAATAGTCATACAGAAGTTAGTGATCTTGACGTTCAAAGTGATGAAAAGGATGATGAAGTAGATAACCCCAATGAGTATGAGTTATGGAAAAAAAAAGTATATTTTTTGAGTTACCTTATTGAGAATATAATTTATTATGCCATAACCTTGATTTGATGCACATAGAGAAGAATGTTTACAAAAATTTTATTGGAACAATTCTCAATGTGAATAGAAGATCCAAGGATGATTTAAAGAGTCGACTTAACCTAGTTGATATAGGGATTCGCCCAGACCTCCATTCGATATTGCTTCCTAATAGCAAATATCGATTATCTGCTACTTGTTTTGAGATTTCTAAAGCTGAAAAAGATGTGTTTTGCAAGGTTTTGAAAAATATCAAAGTTTCAGATGGCTATGCGTAAAATATATCAAGATGTGTGAATATGATGAAACAAAAACTTTCTTTATTGAAGTCACATGATTATCACATGTTGATGCAAGACTTACTTCTAATTACTTTACGTTCATCAATGTCAAAGCAAGTGACTTCTGTGGTAATTGAATTAAGTAACATATTTAAATCTCTATGTCATAAATGTATAAATATGGAAGAGCTTGACAAAGTTCAAGATTGAGCTGTGATTATTTTATGTCATTTAGAAAAGATTTTCCCTCCAAACTTCTTCACTATTATGATACATTTGGTTATCCACCTTCCATATGAAGTAAAAGTAGGTGGGTCAATTTATTATCGATAGATCTATCCTATTGAAAAGTATTATTTGTTAATAGATTGATTATGTTTTTATTGATTATCAAGCCAATCTACTTAAAATAACATCTGACTAATGTTTTATGCTATAGGTTTTTAGGGAGGTTAAAGTCTTATTGTCGCAATAAACGCTAACCGAAAAGTTCTATTGCTGAAGGATATTTAGCAAAATAATGTATGACATTTTGTTCTTATTATTTGAAAGATGTTGAAACGAGATTTGATAGACCTCCGAGAAATGTTGGTATGCAACATACAGACTCGGCCTACAATTATCTTTTTCAAAGTTTTGGACAACCCATAGGTAAAGCTGAATTGGTGGAGTTAGATGATAAATCTTGGGCACAAGCACATCGATATATTCTTTTTCATCATGATTCAATTGAATCATTTCGCACGTAAGTTGTTTAGCAAAAAAATTATTCATTACATTAGGCGTAATTTATTATGTTTTTTTTATTATTAATACTTTATCATGATGCTTTATAGTGAGTATAGAAATAATTTAAGAAATCTTACACATTATCGACGATCAAACCCTGGAGAGCTTGATAAGTTGTTTGCTGAAAACTTTCATGAATGGTTAGGAGCAACTGTAAGTAATGCTATATTTTTCATTATTTTTTATCTATATAGAATGCTTACAGTAAAAATAACATTAACAACATATATATATTTATTCCACTTTTATAGATTTGGAATGGAAGGCTTGTTAGTGAAGAGGTGAAGTGTCTTTCACACTGTCTGAACCGAATTGTGAAATGATACAAAGATTTCATCATCAATGGATTTAGATTTCACACAAAATCCCCTAAGAGATTTAGAAGTACACAAAATTCAGGAGTTGTTGTGACTTCATCAACTACTAGCTATGCTAGTGCTAGGGACACAAACCCTTTAAAGGAAAATGTTGACTATTATGACATGATTAATGACATCATTGAGTTGGATTATTATGGCAAGTGAAAAGTTATCTTATTTCGATGTGATTGGGCTGATGTGAATAGTGCAAAAGGTATTAAGTACGATCAATACGGATTTATATTTGTGAATTTTTTTCGATTAATTCACACTGGACAACAACTCATCAATGAACCTTATGTATTTTTATCTCAAGTCACACAAGTATTTTACTCTGAAGATCCAAAAAAATTGGGTTGGTTTGTTATTTTTTGAAACACACCTAAAGACTTATTTGATATGGGATTAGATACCAAAGATGATGTTGAACATGGAACTGAATGTTATCATTTTGCTGAACAAAACTTGGATGAGAATATCTCCAGTACCTACACTCAGTGTTTCCGCAAAGACGTTACTGAAGACATTTATGAACCATGATTTCGTGCATCTATAATTTGTAATTCGAGTGTTTAAGACATAATGTAGTAAATAATAGTATGTAAATAATGTCACATTCACTATTGTATAATTATTATCTTCTAAATCATACATTATATTTTGATTTAATTAAATCGATATGTTCTTTATATATCGTAGGTTTTGATTTCTTAAATTGTCAATGTCTTTATATATCTTCTGAACTAACATTTTTTTTATATTCGCTTTTATGATGTAGGTAAGCTACAATGCGAATAAGTAGGTTGAAAGAAAAATATATCAAAGATATTAGTTCAGAACCGTCTGCAGCACATGTAGATATTGGCTATGGACTGAATCCTTTTGAGGTAAATGAACGTACTGTCGGATCTAACTTCGTCACTTCTAACCCTTCAACTGATATTGGATCTGACAATACAGGAGGTTTAGGTTTAGATAGTACCCCATCAATTGATTATGCTTTAAATTTAAATGCAGGTATGATATACTCCAAGTTTAGAATTTGAGTATAATAATAAAAGTATTACGATTTTACAAATATATTTTATATTTGTTACAGTTGATAACAATGGTCAATGAAGGACCAAAAGCCAGACAACTTTGAAGGAATTGTTTGCACTACCTCCTAATAAGCGTATTGTAGTGTCTGCAAACTTTGATAGGTAACCAATTGGTGAAAAGGCTTAACTATTGACTGGATTTCTAGGCATGCTAGCCTATAATGGAATAAAATTGCCTATTCATTATAAAACATGGCATAATGTTACAGAATAAGTTAAGGCCGATGTGTTAAATTTTATTGAGGTATTAGTATAATTAATTAAATATATTCAAATTTTTTATTTTACATTTTGTTTACTTATTCAAACTTTTCTTATTGTATTATTACAATCAAGATTTATACTTGAAATACCAACTTCATTTGTGTTTAAGTCATTGGGAAGGAAATGGAAAGATTATAAGCATAGTTTAAAGAATAAGTATTTCGATCGAAATACTACTATAAAGGCGATGATGCAAAATCTACCCCGTAATGTGATTAGGTGGCAATATGAACAATTGGTTAGATTTTGGTTCTAAAAAAAAAGAAAGGTACTAGTTTATAACTTTGTATAATATAATGAAATGATGGAAGTTTTTAATGGTTTCAGTTGGTAATATTTATATTTCTATCATATACGCAATTATTTTTTATGACAGGAAAGAGAACAGATTAGGATTGATAGCAGAAAGTAATAGAAATATAGCCACACAAGTGGATCAAAAAGTTTTGCAAGAAAGCAAAAAGAAATCATAAGTTTATGATAATTAACTTATTCCAATGAATAAACTTTTTCTGTCGTTAAAAGGTAAATATGCAAATTAACATTTGTTGTTCTGTTTTAATAGATTTGATTATTTCAATACATGATATTAAACTTATCGAAAGTTTTGAACTTAGTTATACAGATGATATGTATGAAAAGTTACTGTTTACGTATATTTACACCTTTAATATCTTGTTGTTATTATTGTTGTATTTTAATAGTTTCGATAGCTTTAATACTGGATATTAAGCTTGTCCGATTGATTGAACTTGGTTTCTATGGTTGATATAGGAGAAAAAGTTGTCAGTTATGTTTGTTTGGGAATATTTTTGCATATAAAAGGCAAATATACAAATAAATTTCGGATGCCTTTCAACTTATTGAATGGCTTCAATCTTTCATATTAAACAGCAAAAAATAATTGAATTTGATTTCCATAATCGATATGTGTGAAAGCCCAAAATGCTTTTATTTTTTACGATGTTTAAGACTATTGTGTTGTTACAGGACCAAAATATAAATAAATGAGATTAAAATTATTCAAAATTTTAATACTCGATTAACATTATTGATATGCATAAATAAGTTACGGTTGATATGTATCCTATCAAATAACATATGTTTTTGTATAGAAGAATGAGATGGGC
Source organism: Durio zibethinus (assembly GCF_047325235.1). NCBI lineage: Eukaryota > Viridiplantae > Streptophyta > Magnoliopsida > Malvales > Malvaceae > Durio > Durio zibethinus. Next base: position 32,165,143 of record NC_143165.1, read on the forward strand.
GATACAATTAGACGTGTGAAACTTTTTCGTGTAACACACACAAAAAAGACAGATCTTACATGAATGTCGAAACATAAGAAATTGTGGTAATTTGTATCATCTATTTTAACATAAAGTAAATATTTACTTTTTTTAACATATAATCAATTAATCATTAAACTTGATAGTTGTATATGACAAATTCATAAGAGAAAGCAAAAGAGAAAATGGTTGTTGAGATTGAAGTAGCATCTGAAGGTTCTCTCAACATGCAAGAAATAAAAAATTCAAATATTTATAGAAGTTGCTAGAAAAGAAAGGCATGGACGGGTCTAAGGATTTGGATTGGGTCTAACACCATCTACCTACTATGGACATAACTCTCCGTAATTTACACTCTCAGCAAGTCAATCTTCGTGAGATATTTCAATATTGAAAAGGGAGTTGCAAACTATGCAACAACTTTTCAACAAATGAAAGTAGAAAGAGAACATGAGTGTGCCAAAATTAAAGAAGAATATGCTAGAATGAAGCTACAGCGTGCAAAATTTCAGCAGTTGCATGATCAATTCAATCATCTTATGAATTTTATGCAACAATAATTTTCAGGAAATGATCTTGGTGCTCCACCAATTCAGGTATTATATTTAGTAAATATTAAAATTTTTAAATAAAAAAAGCATACAATAAAGTATTAAAAATTATATGATATTATTCAGTAGGTTTTTGAGCACACTAGTGATCAAAGTGAAAATTTTTCTTCATCAATTGGCAACCAGCAAAATGTATGTAGTCATCCATTTCGTACATTTTAATTTTTTATTTTATTAATGTATTAAAAATATTTGAATATTATTATACTAATTATTAAACTTTGCATTAATTAGATGTATACTTAAACGTAAATGAAGTTAATATTAATTTCAGTTTCTGAATTTAAGCTCTTCATTGAAAATAAAATTTATTATAAGAAAATTTTAAAAAATACGTTTTTACATAATGACGACGTTTCGTTGAGCAATGCCACTAAATGAATAATTTAGTGGTGTTTGTAGCATAAAACACCACTATAAGTAACGACGCTCTTTCCAGCAAACACCGCTAGTTAGGTGACGTTTTTTATAAAAATGCCTCTAAAGTGACGGAGTTTTTCTCATAACAACTCCACTGAATTAGCGGTCCCTATAAAATACAAACGCCGCTAATATTGAGGCGTTTTCATATTCAAATGCCTCTAAAGTAGCGACGTTTTTTGTTACAAACACTATCAATGCAACGGTGTTTTTCTCATAAAAATATCACTGAATTAGCGTCAACTAAAAGATACAAACGCTGCTAATATTGAGCCGTTTTCAGATTCAAACCCTCTAAAGTAGCGGCGTCTCTAGGATTGGCATCAGGTCGGGTTCAGGGCTGGTTTTGCTCGTCCCGAACCCGACCTGATTTTATGCTTTATTAAACCTGAACCCGATCCTACCCAAAAATTTTTTATTTTTTCATACCTGAACCTGACCTGATCCCGATATTATGTAAATCATACCCGACCCTATCTGACCCGAAATTAATAAAATATTATTTTTAAAATATAAAATATTATTTTTTAAATATAAATATTTAAAAATATCATTATATAAATATATATAAATTAAAAATTAAAAATTTAATTAAAAAATAATTTTTAATATAATATTGGGTCGGGTCGGGTCGGGTTTTAGGCAAACCTGACCCCGATTGTTTCCTAACTTTACCCGACCCGACCGAAAACCCGAATTTCAAAAAAAAAAAAATTGACCCCATAAGGTTTGGTAAGGCCTAAACCTGTCGGAGACGGGTTAGATCGCCCTCCTTAGGCGTCTCAAAGATATAAACGTCGCTAAAATGATGACGTTCAGATATAAACGCCATTAATATTGAAGCATTTTTTTAAAAACACCGTTATTTACCTTGACGCATATATAAGAGGCACTTTGCATAGCATTTTTCGCAAACGCCATAAACCTTATAGTGGTGTTAATAAACGCCGTTAAACGGTAAAAAAAACCGCCACTAAAAATCAAAACCCCTATAATGTTGCAATTAAAAAATGTTAATTACATTGTTAGTATTTTAATTTTGAAAAAATGTACAATTTGGTATTTAAAAGAATAAAATATATAATTTGTACCTTAAACTTTCAAATAATGCATTATTTTAATTCAAATTCTAATATTATTAACTTAACTCATTTATATGACATTTAATCAATATAATTTTATTATATGAATATTATTTGTTAAATAAAAATTTTAAATATTTTGTAAAAACCTTCATGTTGATGTCATGTGACAAAAAAATAATTGATCGACCGTAAATATATTTTATAGTTTAAGTAAAAATATATATTTTTTAATTTATATTGAAAAAAAAGATGTTAATAGTACAAATAGTACACACCTAATTTGATAATATTTGTTAAATGTTGTATAGATAAGTTGATATGGTTAACAGGATTATAATTTAAGTTAATATAATATATAATTTGAAAGTTTAAAATATAAATTATATATTTTATTTTTTTAGATATCAATTTGTATATTCTCTCAAAATTCAAATAAAAAAATGTAATTAACTCAATTAAAAGTAATAACTTTAGCATGATCATACAACATTGGTAGGACAACAGTATTAGTAGTAGTAGAGAAATAGTTTTGGTCTAAGGTAGTATGGGATTGGACAAAGACTCAAAACATCTCTTCTATAATGCTTAATATTCAAATTGCTTTCCGTTTCCTTTTACTTTCTTTATATTCAAATTACTTAGCGTTTGAATAATGACAAAAAATAGAGTTGCATTTAATATATTATTTTCAAGATAATTTCCTGTTATGTTTGAAAAGATAAATTTAAACAAGTAAAACTGAATTATATTTTTATATTAATTGTGATAATGAAATGTACACATTATAATAAATTAATTAAGATTCAATATATATATATATATATATATTTGAAAGGTACAAAAATATGAATTTCAAATTCACAAATATTTATAGGTATTTTAAACTCACCTTTAAATAAGCATCCAACAAATTTATGATTTTGAAAAATAATTATGACGGTTATGTTTGTATGTGATCTATCATACAATTTATATCGATTTAGAAATCCAAATCTCTTTTTTTTTTTTTATTGGAGTTACCGAACGCAATCTTTTAGCTATTTAATTGTTATAAATTTTAATTAATATTATAATAAAATAAGAAATCACACACACACACATATATATATATTAATTATAACATACATGAATACCTGATAAGGTTTATTACATGAACGCTTATATAGATCATTTTTTTAAATGCCTATAGGATAGCTTTTTAAAAAAGTATGATAGTTTCTTTTAATTACAAACTAAAAAACTTTTTTTCTCAAATTGCAAAATTATTTAAATTATAATTAAAAATTAAATCAATTTAGATATATGTTTTTTAAAATTAAAAATTAAAAATATGAATTTTATCTTTATAATAGATAATTTTAATTGTTTATCAAATAATTTTATTTAAGAAATTATTTAATTATCAAAATCTTTCAACATGTTTAAAAATTATGAAAATTAAATTTATCAAAATCTTTCAACAACCATTTTATCTTGATTTGAATCAATAAAAAATTATTTTTTTCAAAAATTTACGTAAGACATTAAAAATTCAAATAACTTTTCATATTAAATCTTTAAAATAATAAGACCTTCAAAAGGATTATTTTTATCTCAACTTTAATTATCAAATTTATATTTCAAATATATACAAAAAATTTGATTTCATCTTTATTACTTATTATATCCTTGTTAAATTTAAAAAAAAAATTAATTTAAAATTTATCTATTTAATTTTAATTGCCACTCAATAATGCTACTATAAATGCAATGTATTATTTAAATTTTTTATTTTTTCGGTTTGTAACTTTTTTCAAGGTAAATTTTATTACTATAGCAATTTATTATTATTTTTTTGTTTACAACTTCTTTTCCAAGATATATTTTACTAATATTGTAATTTCATTCTTATGAAAACTAATATTTTTTTCAATTTATTTTTTCTTTTTCACATATCTTCTAATATTTTATGTATTTTGTACAGCAATTTGGTTAAGATTACAAAAGTGAAAACATATTAATACTTCTTTTATTATTTAATTCATTATTCAATCTTTTTTTTTAATTTTTAAGAAAGACATAATTTATTTTTATTTAATATAAATTTACGAATGTATAAATATTATTGTAGATAAAATAGTCCAAAGGAAAAATATGTCATTTTTTACTATTTTCAAAAAGTTTATTTTTTAAGACAAGTCAGTATATATAAATTTTATATATGTTATAAATTTTGAAGATTTAAATATAATTTTAGAGAAAAAACTAATTTATATATATACGCATATTAAATAAGTAAACCTATTTCATATATCCCACATGTCACAATCTAATTATTTGATAGAATGAAATATTTTAACTCCACAAACGGAGTTAATATAGTGATACATGTCCATATTTTTTTAAAATTATTTTTTTATTTTTTAAATATACATTAAAAAACATATGTTACTATATTAATATAATTTATAAAATTAAAAAATTTTACTGTCAATAATAATTTCTCTAATAAAATACCTTTTAATTTAAGATTTGGATGTTTGATATGATTTTATAAAACAAATTTTTACATATTTGAACAATTTTTAATTACTCTACTTTTTTTTTTTTTAAGATTTAGGAAGATATAGTTCACGATTCGATTTCTCTTTTATATATATATATATATATATATATTATAAAGTTAATCAAATATATATATATATATATTATAAAGTTAATCAAATTCATAAATAAAAATTATATTTTCATTCCAAAATTTTCCTTAAATTTTACATTGAATTTTTTATCTTCAACTTTTTTAATTTTACATTACCGTGGTTAAAAATAATACTCTATATAATTTGATATATGTTATACAAAATACAAACTTTACAGATGAATGTAAATTTAAGTTAATATGAACATTATTAATTTTAATTATTTATACAATATATAATTATATGTTCAATATGTGATTATTTTTAAAAATAAATACTCACGTGCATTACAAATGACAACAATTATTAATATATGTAAATTAAAAAGTATAAATGAAAATGGTCTTCCTAAAAAGAGCTTGTGGCAACTGGCAAACGTGACCCCATGGCTCGCCGATGCTGTTGTGGAGAGTTGCAGTATCTGGAGGTGTGGGGTTATCCAAGAAAGACTTTGAATGAAGCCAGCTATATTCATTCAATGATGTCCATAGAATGGAAAAAGGTTGAGACCAAAAAAATAGAACTACAGTGATAGGACCACCTGCAAATGGCAGATCATTCTTTCTCTTCTCGCTTCTAAATCGCAATAGGCATCACAAAGTAGATCATTTTTATAAAGTATTGGTGTTTGTTTAATAGAAAATATAAAAATTATCATATTATAATTTAAATTAATATATTAAAATAAAATATATATTTTTTATTTTTATTAAAATTTTAAATTATATATTTGTATATCTTTTATATCATTTTATTTCATATTATTATATTATATTTAAAATTATTATATCTATATATACCCACCCGATGAAATTAAGAATAAAGAGGAACAATATAAATAATAAATTACTACAATACAGATAGCTATGCTCAACATTTATTACATGGAAAAGCAAAACGACCGATCCAAATCGATTCCAGATGTTGTTATTATAAACGTGTATTTATACCCAATCTTTATCTACATTCATATAATATCAAAACAAAGGCCAACCGCCCCTCTCCCCCCCCCCCCCCCCCCCCCCAATATTATGGTGAGGGGAAAAGAATTTGAGGATGGCTGAAGAGCAAGTAGCAACAGAAGTTGCCATTCATGGAGACGTCTTAGAAACCATTTTCTCTTACGTCCCTCTCATTTATCTTCTCCCAGCCAACACCGTCTGCAAGGCCTGGAACGCCGCAGTTTTTTCCTCCCTTCGTCGCTTCAACAAGCCCAAACCTTGGCTCATTATCCACACCCAGAGCATCCGCGCCTCTCACGCCACCACCACCTTCGCTTACGATCCGCGTTCCAACATCTGGCTTCATATCCACCAAAAGCTGGCCACTAGACACGTGTCGGCTCTTCATTCCTCTGACTCCCAGCTCCTCTACACTCTCACTCCTTCCAAATTCTCCTTCTCCATCGACCCTTTCCATCTCACGTGGCACCATGCGAACCCACCCGCAGTCTGGCGCACCGACCCCATAGTTACCGTAGTTGGCCACCGCATCATCGTCGCCGGCGGAGCCTGTGACTTCGAGGACGACCCTTTGGCTGTCGAAATCTACGACATCAACGCTCGTACGTGGGAAAGGAGCGAGTCCATGCCTGCCACCCTAAAAGACTCAGCAGCCTCAACGTGGCTCTCCGTTGCCGCTGATACGAAAACAATTTTCATGATGGAGCAGATGTCCGGCGTTGCGCACTCTTTTAATCCCGATTCTAAGATCTGGTCTGGACCGTTCGATTTGCGTCCTGATCGAAGCATTTACTTTTCGGTGATAAGGTTTCATGGGGACAGCTTGATTATGGTGGGACTACTCGGAGATTCAGAGAATATAAATGGTGTGAAAGCCTGGGAACTAAGTGGCGAGTCATTGGAGTTTAGTAAAGAAATCGGGGTGATGCCAAAGGAGTTGGTGGAGAAGCTGAAAGGAGAGGGAACGAGCTTTAGTTCAATAAGAGTAAGTTCCAAAGCTGATTTTTTCTATATATACAATCCTGGAGAGCCTGGAGAATTGGTGGTGTTAGAGGTTGGCGGCGAAGGGCTGTGTCGGTGGGGAATTTTGAGGAATGCGGCGGTGAATGATGGTAGCAGGGTGGCGGAGAGGTTGGTGGTTACGTGCTCTGACGTGGGGTTGGGTGATATAGGTAAAGTGGTGGGGTCAGGGAATGGAATTTTCACTATATTGAAATGTTAATCATTGGTTTTTACCTGTTTTACCGTTGTTGAATCATGTTTTGAACTTTTTTGTAAGAGTCTTCATCAATTTGGTGTGTATTTGGCAGTGAATTTCGTATATTTGTTTATTCATTCGGGCTTGCAAATTATTTACCGCGGTAAAATATGATTGATTAATTGATAGTTTAAGTAATAGATTTTGACGCCGACTGAATTTTGGATTACTTTGGTACGATATCCAAAATTACGTTTGAAAATTAAGACTATGAACAGAGTTTATATTTGTAATATTTTTTCAATAAAATAAACATACGAAATTAGGAATTAAAAAGAAGTTATTTATTTTTATTTAGATGGGATTATCTATTTATCTTCGTCATTGTTTTTTTTTTTTAAAAAAAAATGCAACTAAAGTTAGGAAAAGATAGTAGTTGCTGACACTTGAATCCATTAACCAACCAACCCATCCATCGTCCCCTTTCTTATTATAGCTACCGGACAATAATTAAGGATGTTCGTTTGATTAATTTAATTAATTTTAAATTGAATTATTTAAAATTAAATTAATTAAATTACTTTATTTTTATTAATTAAATTAAATTTTTTAATTTTAAAAATTAATTGATTAAAATTAATTCTATCAATTTGATTAATTTTTTTATTAACTAAAATAATAAAATATATTAAATTATATTATATTTTGAATTTTTATTTTTCATACATAAAATAAATTAAATAAAATCATTCAATAAAAATATTCAAATTTCAAAGTATTAAATTAAAAATTTTAATAATTTGAAATAAAATTAACAAATTTATGTATTTGTTATTTTAAATATATATTTACAATATTTTAATTAAAATTTTAATTAATTAAATTAATTCAATTCAATCATTTTTTATAATCAATTAATTAAATAAATTAAATCGATTTAATGATTAATTCAATTAAAACTGAATTACCAACAATCTAACAACAACCAATTACACAAAATCAGACACCAAAAGCTTTCGTAAATGGTGGAGTCTTTATGAAGACACCGGCAGTCCGTTTGGAATTGACGGTTCCTCCAGTAAGGTGTGATTTGATCAATTTTTTTTTGGCTCGGTCAACACCATGATCATAAGTGGATAACATAATATGCGGTGCGGTTAGCTTTCTTCCCCACACCGAAATTCCAGTGAAGGATAGGACAATAATATCCAATGGACTGAAGCTCCAATTAAAATTTTTTTATTTCTATTGAAATTTTTGTATTTTTATTATGCCTTTAAATGAGTTATTATTTACTAAAAATTCAGGATCTGCTTTTTTCTTTTCTTTTTCTTTTCGTCCCATTCCTTGTCAAATAAATTTTATTATTATATTATGAACTAAAAAATGAATAAAATTTATTATTATATAATTTATATGAGTTAATTAAAAATAGATAAATAATAAAAAATATTATTTGATATATTACTATAATTTTTATTAGTTTTTAATTATTTATTAATAAATTATTATTTAATATAAAAATAATTGAATATTTTAAAATATTTATTAATTTTAAAAATATTAAATAATTTAAAACTTTCATTATATACATTTTTTAATCCAGTATTTTTAATGATCAATTTCTTCACTAGTAAATAACAGCAAAATTTTACCTAATAGTTTTTCGTTCTATCAACCATATATATACTCTCTCAGTAACTGTTATTTTGCTCCTTACTTTCTTTCAGATTAAAAAAAAAACTACTATACAACCACCCAAAAAACTTTTAAAATATAATTATATCTCTACACTCACCGATGGTGAATTTCTACCAGATATTCCACAAACACAAATTGCAGTACATGTCGCTCACATCCCAAAGAATCAACTGATTATGCAACAGACAAAAATAGATATGAAAAAGAACTACCATTATATTTTAAAAGTGTGTATGTAATGCTACATTGTTTTTAACTTTTGAGAAACGACATTACCAACCAGCGTCTCTTCTTTTCCTTTTAGCATGACCATTCTACTTCTAAAAAAATTTATCACAAAAAACAAATGAAAAACAAAAATCCTACGCGAAGAATACAATCATGCTTTCTAACAAAAACCAAAGCACATTAACAATTAAGAAACAAAACAATTACTAATACCAAACATTTGTTACAGAGATTGTTCCACAAAGAAAATAAAATATATTCCAATACAAATTCATTGAATCATGCAAATATCCAATCACTCATCATTCAATATAAATATTCTTGTATAATAATGTAGATCTATGGGCATTAAGACTGCTTTCCTCCTATTAGAGAAACTTCCTCTTACTCAATCTTAAGAAGGCAATATTGACTATAGTGAACTGTATAAGACAATGGCAAAAGGTCCTAAGATATGATAATATCCAAATTTAAAGACCAAGCATGATAAAGCATAGCAAACATGCACAGATAATCCTTATCCTAAGATATCATAACCAGTAAGTTACTAATATGTACCACAACCAAATGTCTAGCAACAAATATGAGAAGAATGCCACTGACTTACATCTCAACCCAGACATTAATTATCAAGAACTGAAACAATTACCTTTTCTCTGTTCTGTTCGTGCTGGCATTTTTGCTCTTTGTCTTACAATCTTGTTCTCTTCCATTGTCTTCCGGAATTTCTCACTCACAAATACCAAAAGACTCTTCAAGAGCACTTTTTAGCCTTTGCTCTTTAGCGATCTTGTTCTTGTAAAAAATAAACTATTGGTTGTCCTTACTCATTTGCCTCATTTGCCTAACAGCCATCTCTTGATAGGATCTCATCTCAAATTTGAGCCTAGTTTGCCTAACATCAGTTTTACACAAGTGAATTAACCGTGTAAGTATCTGCAGAACTACTTATTTATGAAGAAAATGATAATGAAAAATCTCAGAAATTAAAGTTATATTTCTGTTTATCCCTGTAAGCATATAATCATCATTTTTTGTAAAAGAGAGAAATAGAAAGAAATCCTTGAGAATGCTGGTTGAAGCTGTCCAGGTCTTCCATGTTAGCCATGTAACCATAAAGTTGTCGCTTGCCACCTGGATGAAATAAGACCCGACGGCGTTCCCAAGCCTCACTATCTGTTCCTTGCTCAGCAAAATGCTTATGTAGATGCTCGACTTCTCAATAACCCTTTGCTGTGCTCTAAAGAATCAGAAGACTCATCCTACGATGCCCCTGAGGACCATATGAATGCGAACCTTCACAGCAACATACGAGCTGAAATAGTCAATAAGCTCTTGGTTTCCCATACCAATCCACTGAAGTACAATGCAATAAATAAAAAGCCAGAACAGGATATGGAAACAGATTATTTCCTCTATAATTAGAAACAATTAGCTTTATTTATTGTAGTGTATTTGAAAATAAAACTGCATAAATTAGAGCAGTACCTTATCATTCTCATTTTGTCCAAGCCTGGTGTTCATTATCATGACCATAGGTGGCGAGACTATTTTATAATCTTTTTCTTCATCTTTTAAACCCCTCTATTTCCCAAAAGCTTAACCACAGGAATAACTGAGGTGCCTTTTCTACGCAATTCCTCATCCAGAAGTTCAGCAAGTTCACGATGGAGTTTCACCCTTTTTGCTCCTTTTATTTTTGCATGTGTCAATAGACTTGAAGGGCTCAATACCAGTCAATGGCACCAGGGCCACCTCGGTATGCTGGGTGTGCCATTGCCTTGTTGGGTTACTGATCATCCCTAATAGTTTATGCTGCTTGAAGCATCATTTTGAAGCTAATTGATTGAGTCATTTATAATATAGAGAATTGATAGTTCAACAAAAAGGCTTTTCTATGCAATATTTTTGCTGAAATCATTACCATTAACATGCAGTGCATTCTTGAAACATCTGCATAATTACAAAAATATAAAATAAGTAAAAGCAGCAACTTACTGGTTGAAGCCGGTAAAAGAATGAACTGCATCAATAACATACCGTAAGCTAGTAACAGGTAACCAACAATTAGTAGCAGCAATGGCAACCTCATTCACAGCAGAAGCCTATGAAGCCACTGCATCAACAGCATCCCCTTATTTAGAAATATATATAAAATAATCTACAAACAGTATATATAAAAAATAAAAATAAAATCAAAGGGAAAAAGTTTTTGTATACACATCAAATGGCTCGCACGGTGTCAACTGGGGCTCCTGTGAACCAATAAAAACACAAATAAAAAGTCAGAAACTTCTCAAACAAAAAATCTTTAAATTTTTTATAAATTAGAGGACTTGATATTGGTAGTAAACATCCTATTTATCCAAAACTTTTTTGAGTTTCATTGGCTTCGATTTTTTATTTTGATAATGAAATTTAAGTTTAATTGGAAAAGTAAATTTTGAACCCAAATATTAAGCTTAAATTTTATTTTTATTTTTATTTTTTAATTTAATTTTTGTTTTTTAGTTAAAAGAGTTAAAGTCAATTGAAAAAAAATATAAAAAAGAGTAAAAAATAAAAAAAAAATGTGAGATTTTGCATGAAAAATCTTGAATTCAATTCAGCTCTTTAATTCTATCTCAAATTTCAATTTTAATGATTGAATAATTTTAGAAATACTTGGAGCTAAATCTATTGAAAAAGTGAAGATTGTATAAAGAATAAAATTAGGAGAGAAATTTTAGATTTGGTTGAATTAATTTTTTCAAATTGAAAAGAATTTAATCCTTATATAAGAACCTTAAATCTAAGATCAAAGGGAGGGCTTCACAGCAATTGACTTCAAAATCAAATAGAGGTCATTGAAAAGAGAGAAAATTTAGATAAAATTTTGAATCATTAAAAAAAAATAATCAACAACAAAATTTTTGCAAGAACATCCAGTTGGAGTTTTTAGAAGGAAGGTTAAGATTTATAGTAGTAAGCATCAATTTTTAAAAGGTGAAAAATTGTTACATTCCGTGATCCATTGAGGTAATGTTTGCTTTTTTTTTTTTATAATTTTTACATAACTTTTATAATATTGAATTACTTACTCTTATTTTTATATTTATTACATGGTATTTATTTTTGCATGAATTTGCATGACTAATATTATATTTGCATAATAATTTATTTGCTTAATATTTTATTTGCATGATTAATATATTTATGCGACTTATTGATAAATTTGCATGACTATTAATTTATTTGCATGATTTTTAATTTATTTACATGATAATCAATTTATTTATTTGTGTGACTGCATGATTATTATTATTATTATTATTATTATTATTATTATTATTATTATTATTATTATATATTTAATTGTGTGTTTATTTGCATAATATATATTATTATTTGTATTATTATATATTTAATTATGGATTTATTTGCATGATTTATATTATTATTTGCATGATTATGTATTTAATAGCATGTTTTACATTATTAATTACATGATTATATATTTAATTACATGTCTATTTGTATGATTATTAATTTATTTATTTGTGTGATTGTGTGATTATTTATATATTTATTTACATGGTTATTTATTTATTTATTATTATTCCATGATTGATTTATATTATTATTTGTAATATTATATATCTAATGGTATGTTTATCTGCATGATTATATATTTAATTGCATGTTTTATATTATTAATTGCATGATTATAAACTTAATTGTATGTCTATTTGTATGATTATTAATTTATTTATCTGTGTGATTGTATGGCTATTAATATATTTATTTGCATGTTATTTATTTATTATTATTGCATGATATTATATGTTATTGAATGATTAATATTATATTTGAATGATATTTAAGTGCATGTTTATTGTGTGCATAATTGCATGATTATATTAATAATATATTTGTGTGATTATATTTGATTTCATAATTATATATTTGCATTGTATTTTATATTGTTTCATGGCATTTTATATTATAATATATTTGTATGACATTATATATATTTATATGATTACTATTATTATTGCAAAAATTATGTATAATTGCATGAATAATTTTTATGATATAATTGCATGATATAATTTTATAATATATTTGCATGATAATTTTAGCATTGTATGATTTAATATTTATTACATGATTGCTTGATATTTTGAAAGAATTTTTGTACTACCATATTTTATTAATAAATAAATAAAAAGATTGGAATTGATGATTTACATGATAAAATCATCTTTGATTAAGGCTTAGGTAAGATAAAACATAATTAATTTGATATTAATTTTGGGTTTAAAGAGGTACTAATACATTTTTTGCACTAACAGACTCCTGAACCTTAGTTCTGTTGATGTAAACCGAAATTTATTCTTTTTAAAAATTCTCAGCCTAAACTTAGGATAGCCTTAAAAAGGAAATATTCATATAAGTAGTCAATCATACTTAATTAAAAAAGATTAGTGACGATTCTATGATTATTGTGTCTAATAGATAGGTTCTCCTAACTTAGACGTTATGACATAGGTATTTTCTCCTCATTCCCAATCCAGGTTCTAAAACTAACAACAAAATCAGCCTTTTCTCACAATTTCAAATTCCAAATTCTAATATGAAATTTTCTTGCAAGACTTAGAAATTGTAAACTGTACAAAGCCTATTTGATTACACTTTGGGTTCTTTTAACATCAAAGATTTTAGCAAAGTTTGCTGCAATCACAAATACTACTCAAATTATTGGCAAAATGTGTTACCTCCGCAAGCATTTGCGCAATAATTTTTATGCATAAACAAATCCTTTTAAACATGCACACTTTTTCTGTATATGGTATGTTTTGATACACTGAACTAAATTCCTAACACCTAGTACTCAAAGCTAGGACTACTCTTGTATATAATCAATTAAAAGCAAATATTTTTTTTGAGGAAAATAAATTAAACAGAAGAAATTGAAAGATATTAATTAATTAATCATGGAAATATTACCTGTCTAAGCGTGTTGCCAAGTCCAACACTACCTCCTATCAAAAGCATAGTGACGAGGGATGTAACAGCACTAGCACCAAGGTCACCTACACCTACCTCCTGTCAAAAGCATAGTGATGTGATCTAAGGATTTCTATAGCTTTTTCCTTCAAATATGCTGTACAGTCAACTTGCAGCAACATGCAAAGCTTTGTTACAATTTCAACATCCAACATTTCATAAACAACCAAATTCATGGCAGAGAACTTGCTTTTTAATGAAAGGATTGAGACGTCAGATATGATTTTATTGAAATGTGAATTTAGTTAATTGTAAATATCAATACCTTAAGTTTTGTGTGTATATATATATCATAAAAAAACTTATTTTTTTTGTATCATAAATTTATTGAAATATGAATTCCTTTTTTTATTTCTTGGTGTGTATATCAATCAATAACAATAGAGAATTAACTATGTATACCAACACAAATAAAAAAAAAAAAGATATTAAGAAAATACCTTACAGAAAAAAAAATACTTTCACATTGTCATAAACCCATTAGTCCACAACTTTCTTGTAATTAACACTCTTTCCTCATCAACAAAGATCATATGTTCATGGGTATGTAGAAAACGCTTTGCACATGCAAAAGCAATGGTGAAAACATGCTGCATAATTAAGTCAAAAAAGATGAATAGACATATCTGATTATCTGAACAACCATATATGACAAATAAGTCAAAAATCAGACATGCAAAATTTTATTAACACTAAAATTATAAAAACTGAAAAATATAGATTAGTTATCAATTTTATTAAATTTTGTCTAATGGCTTAGTGCTTAACTCGGATTCCTTCACGGGATTTCTCTTATCTTTGAAAACCTACTTGCAAAATCTAATAAGATCTCACAATAAACCAAATAAAATGCCAACTTTAATAATAAGGAATGAAAAAATAATCTGATTCCTTCATGGATTTTGTTTATTTTTTAAAACCAAAAAGAAATAACTAATAAAATCTTGATAACAGTAAAATCGATAAACATATCCGCAATAAGATAATTTATTGGAAATTATTGAAAATGGAACATTAATTTGAAATAGAACCTTCAATAAGTACTTCTCTTTCTGGGCGGGCTTCCATTCCTTGCCTACAAAATTATAAAAAAATCACCTTAAGAGCCTGTTAAAAGATAGCAGACTGTGATAAATGAGACAACAATGGTATAATTATGACACTTTTATAATATGATATTCACTTTCATAAAAGAAAATTAGTATTACTAGAAACATCTCTAAGCATCAAGAGAAGTAGGCTTTTCAATGAAGTAAGTACATGCATACTTCTTTGAAGCCATGCAAAAGTGAACTAGCAACGGTCATGTGGGATAAACCTCCTTTTTCATAATTATCTTGTGGAAGTTCACCAATGTTCCTCACCAGAGGAAACCTTGCATGAAAAACCCAAAAAATATATATTATTATTTCACACAAAAGTAGCCATTAAGAAAAAAAAAGCATGAAAAAGAAAAGTGAAGAAATTCTGGTATTGTTCTTAATAAACTTCTCCCATATTTAATAAATAAATAAAATATACCTGTAAATCAAAGATTAATAAACTAATCCAACCTCCACTGTTTTTTCCTGTCTATATAAACCATATATGGTACAAACTAAAACAACCCATTTTGAAAACTTGGGCAAATCGATGAAAGATTGGCTTTTTAAGCATGCCCAGAAAGGAAAATAAATGAAAAAGATTACCTTTGATGAGTAGTGAGAAGCGTCAAGAGTTTGAGAGAATGAAAGCAAGTTTAAGAAGAAGATGAAGGAAACAAAGCAAGATCCAACAATTTTTTCGAAAGGATAAAAAGAAGGAAGAGAGAGGAAAAGCTTATAGAGAAGCTTTAATCTTTTTCTTCCCAAATTTGCCTCTTAATTTTTCTTTATGATAATGATGAGCTATTAAACAAATCTGTTGGGGAATTCTTTTATATATAGGTATAGATTTACATGTATAATAAAAATTATAATATAAATATATAAAAATAATAAATAAATCAAGTTAACAACTAACAAATCAATTTATAATTAGATAAAATCCATATTTAATATAATTTGAACTTAAAATTTATAAATTTCAAGATCGATCTTTAACATTGTGCTAAATGATAAGCCGAGGTGGATCCTATAGCAAAGATAAGATATTTATGGATATCTCAAAAACTTAAAAATAAGAAAATTTGAAAAAAAAATTAAATACTTTCAAAAATTTTCTCTTAAATATTATTTTATTAATAAAACTAGTTTGTGATACATGCAATGCATGGATTATTTTTTTTTATTTAAATGTGTATTTACACTGTAAAATTTATATTTTTCTTACAATTATATCTAAGTTTAAAATTTATGACAAATATAAAATACAAATACATATTCAATTAATTAAAATCATAAGAAAATTAAACCTTACTATTATTATCATGATCAGAATGTTGAAAATAAATGTGAAAAATAAGAGATATTAAATATGGATCAAAAAGTAAAAATAATTGAATATAAATATAATATTGGTTTTTTAGAAGAAAATAAATATTGAATGACTAATTAAATAATAAAAAAGTATTAACTACCTCTACTAAATTATGATTTTTTATTAAAATAATGAAAAAAAAATCAATCAAAAAATGTGTGACAAAAAAAAAAGAATTGAATAAAATAATGTTAAAAGAAGACATCATCTTAATAAAATAAACAATGCAATTACGAAAACAATATAAATCTTAAAAGAAAATTGAATACTAAAAAAAGTGACGTAGCATATATTATTAATTATTAATAGACTTAAAGTAATATGTGTTTTTTGAATTTAAAAAGAAACTAATAATAAAGTATTTGAAAATTAAAAAAAAAAAAAGAAATATATGTGATTTTAAATTTAGGGAAAATATTTTTGTTTTAATTATTTCTTTTTGCATATTTATAGTAAAAAACATCAATAATTTCATTTATTTTTAAATTTATCAATATTTTAACTTAAAATTAATTATTTGGTTAATGAATATTTTATCATTTCTTATTATCTTCTAATCTACGTAATATCAATCTAACCCCACACCAAAATTTAAATTCACCATCTATATAAAAATATTTTTTCATCTATTTTAGTTTCAATTATTTTCTTAAGGAATTTTATATATCACAAGACATATTAAAACATTAAAAAAAATTATTATTGTAATGCAAATAAAAATAACTATAAGTATTATATGTTATTATGCACCTATGATCTTATTTAACTTATTAAAGAAAGTCTTTTTTTTATAACACTTAATTTATATACTTAAAAATAATTAAAGTGAAAGTTGATTATATATTTATGGTACATGATGAAATTATAATAATGCACATCTTTCATGCATGCATTTAGTTTTACTGACTATTATACAAAAATTAATTAATTTAAAAGAAAAAATATTAAAAACATATATTACAAATATAATAATAAAAACGTAATAGTTAAATATATCCACGTTTTACATAATATATAGCAATAATGAATAAATAAATAAAGTCCAAAACTTTAAAATTGTTTTATAATGCACTTACATAGTTTAAATGTAAGATGAAGAATATGTACATGTTTTATATAAAAAATACTCAGGTTAATTTTAAATAAAATTTTATGTTTACTTTTTTCATTGGCATGATCTAATAATCTTATCTCATTTAAATGAAGATAAAGATTATAAATTATTTAACATAAAAAATCTAGATAAATATGAATTTTAAGATATGAAATATCTTTTAAATTTAAATAATAAAGTTATTTGGTAGTTAATTATAATTAAAAAAACTATCTTACATATTAATAATATAAATTGTTCATATAAAATTACACGTAAATAAATTTCAACAAGTAAATATATATGCTATAATATAATAATATATAAGATATAATATTTGTAAATTTATCATTAATTTTTTATATATTATAAATAAACTTCCTTTAAAAAAAAATGCTACAGGTAATAAGGTCTAGTCGGCTTGTGTGCGATGACTATGAAGTTTGAACTGGTAAGGAATCAGGGTCTCCCTTCTTACACTGGCACTGCCAGACGGTTAGATGGTAAGGACTGACTTTTCACTATGTTGCGAATCGAAAGTAATTGCTTCGATTATTGGTCCACTTGTATTGTTTGGATATAAAAGAATATAGCAAGGAAAATTTTATGTCTTAGCCTTTTCTTCGGTGTGGGCTTGGATAGGCACTTTGAGCTTTATAGACCGAGTGTAGGAAAGCTTCAATCATGTATTGCTACATATTTATCCAAACTCCAAAGCATGTTGGTCTTAAGCTGAGGCCTTGCCCCAACGTGAACTACCGCAAATAAACTGGCCTTGTGTTTATCCCTTTGGATGAGATATTTGGACAAAAATTTTAATTTCAATCAATTAAAGTTTTTAAAAATTTAAAAATAAATTTATTTGTTTGGATAAATATAAAATAGAATTTTAAATTTTAGGTGAATTTTCAAGAGGGAAATTTGAAGTACTCCAATTCCTTCTTGAAATTCCATTTAATTAGGTAATTTTTTAAAAAAATTTCCAAATCTTTTATCTATTCCCTGCACATAGTTCATAATAAAATATAAAATTAAAAAATAAATATAATTTTATTTAACTCTAATATATAATTTTTTATTTTTATATTATTAATAATATCAAATTGAGTCAAGTCAAAGGAGTCAAAGGAGTCAAAGGAGTCAAAGGAGGGTAACCCTTCTTTCTTCACCGACTTTCCGCTTCCTTTCAGCTCAAAACCTTCACTCGACCATCGGAGTGTGATCGTCAAAGATTCCTCCTGTGTTCCCCCTTTCCTGCAGGAGATTTGCGGTTCAAAAGCATTTTAATTGATATTGAATTAAGAGTTTATTCATTTCTATTGTCTTGAATTTGAATTCGTTAGAAAATTATAAAAAATAATTTTTTATGAATTTATTAAATTTAAAATAAATAAATATATTTGAATAGATTAAAAAATTAAAAAAAAAACCTAAAAACTCTTTTATTAAAAAAAAAATTATTGATATTGATGCCAATACTTTCATATAATTCTTTCTTTTTTGTCTTTCGCTTTACGAACGACGCATTAGTGAATCAAGTTAATCATTTCAGGTTTATATTTATTTGAACATATAATTATCATAAGATTAAACTAAGATAAAAAGTCTATGAAGCAATACCAATTGTTAGGTTAGATTTATGATGGTCCGTTGAACCGAATATGGTTCCTTGTACAATATTATGTGCAAAGTAAATAAATTACATAATAATTGCATCAAAAACATGAGGAACCATCGCTGTCAACAGTATGTCCCATATCTTTAGTTTGTTGGGGAAAATCATGTAACAAAACAAATTTAGATGAATTTTTAAATACATATATCTATAGCTTTATATAGATGGTCTGAGTTGTTGGTCCACCACCATGGAAATCATGACTCGTCAAAATGACCCCTAATGCCCTAAAAGTTACTAAAATATATAAATAAATAAACCAATGTCTTTTGAATTGGGCCCATATTAAATCATCCTTGCCAAGGCTACAAATAAACTAATAATTTTAAAATGATATTACTTTATCATGTAAATTATAGGAAATAAAAATATGAAAATTATATAATTAAAAATTTTATAAAAATTATATATTTTATAAATATATTTTAAGGAATATATGTTGTTTTATTGATTTTATTTGTAAAATTAAAAAATTATATAAATAGTGTATTAGATAATTTCTTTAAAAGATAAATTATTTGATATATATTATTAGTGAAATTTTTTAATTTTATAAGTAAAATTAATATAATGATACATATTTTTAATTAATTTTTTTATTTTTTAAATATATATTAAGGAACATATATTATTTTATTAATTTCATTTGTGTAATTAAGAAATTATATAACAATATATTTGATAATTTTTTTGATAAAAATTAAAAATAATAATTTATTTTTAATGTATCAACACTTATATTAATTTTTATATTTTGCATATATTTAATATAAAATAAATTTAATATAAATATTATTCATAAATAAAAAATTTTAAAAATATTAAAAAGGGGTTTCTTCAACCAATGTTTGCAGTTTGCACCACCAGAAATTGTCAAACAATTCCAAATTTTCACCCACCGCCCGCCTACTCTGAAAGTGAATTGTTTTTCTTAATTTCAAAGCTAGTAGCCCTTTTTCATACTCATTTTTATCTTTATATATGTACGAAAAAGTTTGAAAAGAAAGATGCTAATTGCTAGGGCAAAATCTATCTTTCGGCTACAAATCCAATCTGCAATTGACACAAAGAGAAATAATATTTTTAATGTAGAAAAAAATTATTATTAAAAATATAAAATTTAGTATATAATAATTTTTACCAACGAAAGTCAATTTCGCTCTAATCTTCTTGGGTTTGGTGTTTAGTCGGGGCCCATGTACTTACTGCGTTTTCAGCACTTTAATTTCCTCTTCGGTGCTTTGAGAGTTGACGAAAGCAAGCACGTCAAAGATCTCGTTCTGTACCTGTGAATTTTGTTGAGGAGAGAAAGACTTCCACCGAAAAACCAATTCTGGTCAGAAAATTGAGGCACCTATCCCCTTCGCCCCCTGTAGCAGCAACAAACAAACAAGGGATCAAGGATTTGGATTCAAAATTTTCCCATAGGATGACATCCAAAACTCCAAAAGTTGAAAGAAAAAAAAAAGCTTGGTCGGCTACTTGTGTTAGAGATTATGACCTATATGCAATTATTTAACTTAAGTTAATAAATTAAGTAATTATGACTTAATAATTATTATTTCTTAAAATTCATTTCGATTAAATGAAAATAAGATGAGATTATTTTGTTATTAACTTATATGTTAATGGAATGTATAAATAAAATCATTAAATAAAAGAAAATTAGCTTTTTTTTCTGCCTATAAAAAGGCACTGTTTCTCCATCAAGATTGTGTATTAAGTAAAAGTGTTCAGAGAGAGAAAAATAAAAATCATAAAACACAATTTTTAAAAAATTATGGATCAATGTATGATTTTCATTACTTAAGAAATTATGAAAATTATTTTGTTTTAAAAACTTTGGCACTAAGATTATACAAAATTAAAATTCAATTTGTATAATAATAAAATTTCACATGTGGCATCAAAGTTTTTAATTTTCTTTTAAAGATTACTTTCACATGTGATCAATTTTCATGTTGTTATTTGTTATTATTTTTGTTTTATATTATATATTGAAAGCTAAAGGCTTCAATAACCTGGCAAGTTAGTATTGGTATGCCACGGGAAATCCCAAAACAATGATTAAAACTTTTATTTTATTTTTCCTAGATATCATTATTGTTTTAAAATTGTTGTTCATTTAATTATAATATAGTAATGTCTTTGCATGAATTTAGTATAATAATATATCATATTTATTATATTAATATATTGAAGAAACGAATAATATAATGAATATATTTATTAGATTAGTGCATACATATTAAAGAATATATAGTATAATGAAGAAAGAAATAGTGTAAAGATAAGTAATAAAAATGACATAATAAATGTAAGATAAAATAAATGAATTAAACTTAATAATTATTTGTAAACAATACAATTAATTATTATAAATTTTATAATGATTATGAAAGTCATTAATGTAAATGAATCTTTAATTAGTTTATGCCTATTGACTATTATGATATATATGTCATATTTTATTATATATGTGATATATAATAATTATGTGAAATTTATATATGATAGTTTTTGAGTATTTTATTTACTTACAACAATAACACATTTCACATATGTATGTTTTGGATTATCATTATGTCTATTATTATTAAAATAATTATTATAATTATTTTTATAACTATAGTATGCATAATTTGTTAGTTACCAAAAAGGCTAAATTAGAAGGTTTTTATAGATGTTAAAACTAAATAAAATTCAATTACTCATAATTATATGATATTATAAATGAGATGACATGATAGTATATATATATATATATATATATATATAAAAGTAAATTGAAGTTTATTGATTATAAAATATTTAAGGATCACCTAAAGGTAAATTGATTAATTTTATAATCATGAATATATTCATGGTTAATTAATATAATTCATTAGATATTTTTACATATCAAAATATAGCAAGCATGTCTAATTGAAGTATATATAATTACCAATTATGTGAAATCAAAATTAAGCATCAATTATGATTATAGTTGTACATTGTTGGATAACCCAAAGAAGAACTTTAATTTACATTTAATGTTTATATGAATGTTATTTGAATTTGTATTATGTATTTAAGTTATAACTCAAAGCATTAAGATATAAGCATTTTATCTATTTTGGAGCATTTGTTCATATTTCTTTTCATTTGCGAACTTTGTCTATTATAAAATTTATTGGGCTTAATTTTTCTTAATGGTGTGAACAAGTCTAGCATGATCTAAGTGTTTTGGATCTTGATTTGGCATTTTTGACTGATAAGCCTACTACTATTACTGATTCAAGTAGTATTGAATAAAAGGCCTTTTCATAACACTTAGAAAAGATCAAATAGACTAAGTTTAATATTCATGCGAATGACAATAACAAATAACATTAAGTCAACAATTCTTGAAAAAAAATAATGCTCGAGAATTTCTAAAGATTGTGAAAGATATGTCTCGATTTAACTCTATTGATGAGTCATTTACTAGGACAATAATAGGTACATAACTACAATGAAATTTGATGGTTCTCATACCATTCATGAACATGTCACAGAAACGTAAAATATAGCAGCAATATTAAGTTCCATATAAATAAAAGTGAGTGAAAGTTTTGTTGTACTATTTATTATAAATTTTTTACCTTCTAAGTATGATCCATTCCAAATAAATTAAAGCACTATAAAGGATAAATGAAATGTAACTAAACTATAAAATATGCTTGTTCAAGATGAAGCGAGGCATAAAAAGTAAGGAATTCACTCAATTAATCTCATAGGCCAGTTAAAAACTAAAAAGAAACCATTAAAGAAAAATGAAAAAAAGTTAATAAAAGACCACTAAAGATTAATGCGTCATTTACCCAAATCCATAAGAAGGAATAAAAGAAAGATAAGTGTCATTTCTACAGAAAAGTCTAGACATTATTAGAGAGATTGCCTAAAATGTAAGGCATGGTTCGAAAGGAAAAGTAAGCTTAATGCTTTCATATGTTCTAAATCCAATTTGAAAAAAGTTCCTTATAATACTTGATGGATTGATTTTGACTACACCACTTAGGTTTCAAATACGATGTAGGGATTTCTTACAACCTAAACTATAAGTTTAAATGAAAATTTTATTTTTATGAAAAATTAAGTCAAAGCTCCAATTGAAGCTATTGGAACCTACAGTTCAATTTTAAACACTAAACACCATTTAGATATTTTTCAAACTCTTTATGTTCCTTTTGTTTCTCGAAATTTAATTTGTTTGTCTAAACTTGATTTATTTTAATGCTCCTTTAAGTTTGAAAATGAATGTTTCAATTTATTTAAACATAATTATTTTATTGGTTTTGGTATTCTTTGTTATGGTTTATACAAATTAAATATTGATAACCTTTTTACTGAGACCTTGTTGCCCTTGTATCATAATGTTAGTACTAAATGTGATTTACTGAATGAAAATTCAGCTTACTTGTAGTATAAACATTTGGGTCATATATCCAAAGAAAGAATACAAAGATTGATAAAGAATGAAATCCTTCATAAATTAGATTTTAGTGATCTTGATATTTGAGTGGATTGTATTAAAGGAAAACACACAATTAAAAAGGTACCACAAAAAGCACATAACTCTTTAAGATTTTATACATTTATATTTACAGATCTCTTAATGTTCCATCTTTTGGTGAAGAAAAGTATTCTATTACCTTTATTAACAATTTTCACATTATGATTATGTCTACTTATTGCATGAAAACTCAATAGCAAATGCCTTGAGGTTTTTATTATAGAGTTTGAAAGATAATTAGAAAGTAAGGTAAAATTTATTAGATATGATAGAAGTGATGAATATGGATAATGTCCTAGCCGATTTGCTAAATTCCTTAAAAAGTATAGCATATGTGCTTAATACATAATGCCATGCACATTGCAACAAAAATGGTGTTGCAAAAAGGTATAATCATACTTTAATAGACATTATTTGGAGTATGTTAAACAATTCTTCTTTACCCTTATCATTATGAAAAGTATGTTTTGAAAACAGCCTTGTATTTGTTGCACAAGGTTCTTAGTAAGGTAGTTTCAAATAATCTTTTTAAATTATGGATTGAAAATAAACCCAGTTTAAGGCACTTGCATGTTTAGGGTTAGTCAGCAAAAATAAGAATTTATAATTCACATGAGAAGAAATTGGATTTAAGAACAATCAATGGTTTTTTCATTGGTTGTCTAGAAAAATCTAAAGTGTATAGATTTTACTTAGTCATAGTAAAAGAATTGTTGAAACTAAAAATGTTAGGTTCATTAACAATGGTGAAATGAGTGGGAATGCGAACTCACTCAAAGTGAAATTTCAAGAAGTTAGGATGTAAATTCCTTTACTTATAATTTCTTCTTAAATTTTTGTTCCTATAAATGTTGAATAGTTTAACAACTTATAAGAATAGCAAATAAATGATCAAACACCTCATACTAAAATTGTTTCCAATGAACTTGTATTGAATGAACACATGAAGTAGCATTAAGAAAGTCTTAAAAGCAAAAGAGATTTACTATTTCTTATAAATATATGATTTATTTACAAGAGCCAGAATTTGACTTAGGAATTAATGAAGATCTAGTTTCACATTTACAAGTAATAAAAAGTGTTAATTCTACAAAATGGTTAGATGCCATGAAAGAATAGTTGAAATTAATGGATCATAATGATTTTTTGGATCTTGTTGAATTACCTGAAGGTTTTAAAAGAGTTGGATGAAAATGGGTCTTCAAAACCAAGAGTGACTCGAATGGTAATATTGAATGATGTAAGGCTATACTTGTTGTTAAAGGTTTTACTCTAAAATATGGCAATGACTATAAAAAGACACTTTTATTAGTTTCTAAAAAAAAACTCATTAGAATTATTATGGTAATTGTGGCTTATTATGACTTAGAGCTATATTAAATAAATGTGAAAACAATTTTTTTTAAATGATAATTTAGAGGAAAAAGTTTAAATGGACCAACTTTAGGGTTTTTTGATTAAAGAAAAGGAACACATGATGTGTAAACTTAGAAGTCAATATATGGACTTAAACAAGCTTCTCGATAATGGTATATTAAGTTCAATGATAATATTACTTCTTTTGGATTTAAGGAAAACATTACTGATTGGTATATATATCTGAAGGTTAGTAAGATTAAGTTTATATTTATGATTCTGTATATTGATGATATTTTGTTTACTACTAATGATCTTAGCTTATTACATGAGACTAAGAAATTTCTCTCTAAGAATTTTGAAATGAAGGATATAAGTGAGGCATCCTATATGATTAGAATTGAAATATTTCATGATAGATTATAAGGATTGTTAAGATTGTCTCAGAAAATATATATTAATAGAGTTTTAGAGAGATTTAAAATGGAAAAGTGCTTTGCAAGTGTTTTTTTAATTCAAAAAGGAAATAAATTAAGCTTTATACAATGTCAAAAAGAATGAATTAGAATGCAAACAAATGGAATAAATTTCTTATTCATCTATTGTTGGGATCTTGATGTATGCCTAACTTGTACTAAACCAGACATTAGCTTTAGTGTCAAAATGCTAGGTAGGTATCAAAGCAATTCAAGATTAGATCATTGAAAGTCTACAAAAAAAGTATTAAGATACTTACATGGAATGAAAGGTTACATGCTCACTTATAGGAGATCCAATAATCTTGAGTTGATAGATTATTCAAATTCAAATTTAGATTTTACTAGGTGTGTGGATACTAAAAAAATTCATATTTAGTTTTATGTTTCTTTTAGCCAATGTTTCGTTTTCATGGAAATGTGTGAAAAAGTTTGTCATTACCGCATCCATTATGGAAGCTGAGTTTGTGGTATGCTTTAAGGCAACTATTCATGATTTAATAGCTATAGAACTTCATTTTAGGACTTAAAATTATTGATAGTATTGCCAAACTACTAAAAATTTATTATGACAATGTCTCAACAATCTTCTTTTTTTTAAAAATGAAAAGTATTTGAAAAGTGTTAAACACATGAAAATTGAAATACTTTACCATTAAAAAAAAAATTCAGAAAGAGTGTCAATTGAACACATTAACATCAATCTTATGATTGCAAATCAATTAACAAAGGGTTTGCCATCGAAGACATTTAATGAACATGTCAAAAGAATGGCCATTATTGA
This sequence comes from Durio zibethinus, assembly GCF_047325235.1. NCBI lineage: Eukaryota > Viridiplantae > Streptophyta > Magnoliopsida > Malvales > Malvaceae > Durio > Durio zibethinus. Next base: position 32,191,471 of record NC_143165.1, read on the forward strand.
AAATCATTATTGACATTATGGTAAAGTTTTATTTTTTTATTATTTTAACCCTCTAAGCTCTTTTAAGTATTGTTTCTGACATATTAATGCATCCTATTCTATTATATTAGTATATATACATGATTGAGTTATATGAAATATGTATAAAATTTGTCTCTAATGAAGACATTATTGTTAGACCATTATAGTATCTCTCATTAAAAGTCATGTTAAGTATAGAAGTGATAATGTGATACATAAAAAGAATTATGTCAAGCTAATAACATACAACTGATATGATTCCCTATTAGATTTTGCTTAATGATGATTTATGATTTGATCAACTTAAGAAAGAACTTAACTTATACTTTGCGCATTATGTTTTATTATTAAACCATAAAGTTCATTAATGCCACGTAGGCGATGGGAGAATGTTAGATATTATGGCTTAGATGCAATTATCTAACTTAAGTAAATAACAATTTATTTATGATTTAATAACTTACGTTAATAAGTTAAGTAATTATGACTTAATAACTATTGTTTGCTAAAACTCATTTTGATCAAATGAAATTAAAGAGAGATTTTTGGTCATCAACTTATACATTAATGGAACATATAAATAAAGTCATTAAATAAAATAATGCATGCTCTTCTCTTTGCTTATAAAAAGACACTTTATCTCTGTCAAGTTTGTGTGTTAAGTAAAAAGATAAAAAGAGAGAAAACTAAAATTTAAAACATCATTTCTAAAAAAAAAAAATTTATGGATCAAGGTATGATTTTTCATTAATTAAGAAATTATGAAAATCATTTTATTTTAAAACTATAAATATTAAAATCATGTAAAATTAAGATTCGATTTGCATAATAAAAAAATCTCACAACTTCAGATGGATGGGGAAGTTGGAGAACTAAGGAGAGTGCTTAGCAGTTAGTAATTGCCAAATCTCAAGTCTGTTATATTTATAAAATTGATAGATTTTACTTTTAAAATTATACAATAATCATAAATTATGTAAAAAAAAATAAAAATATTGAAGACAAAGTTAACAGACTATTAAAGGTTCTTTGATAGCATAGCAAGAGGATTTTTATCGCGCTATGACTGTGTTTTGTAATTAAATTTTTAAGTGTAACAAAAGCTCCATAATTCTTGAATATGTCATCTCTTTTGTAAATAGTTTTTCTCATTTTTATTGGCATCATCATGATTTTTTAAATAAAGAAATAATTCCATTTTTACATATCAAAATAATGTGTATTTTTGTAATTAAAGATAAAACCAAAAAGAATAAAAGGTTCGCTATTAATGTTGTTACTTGGAACTTAAGTCAAGCATTATTTGAAGAGCATAAAGATTAATTTTGATAATATTAAAAATAATAATAATAATAAAATTAATTATTGTATTAAAATTAATAGTAAAATATATATTTAAATACAAATACAATGATTATGATAAGATAAATTATAATAAGAAAATAAAATTTTCATTAAAAATATTAAATAAATTTTATATAATATGAAAATTTTAAATTATTTATCATTTTTTAAGTTAATAAATCATTTAAAAATAATAAAATTATTTTTATATCAAATAATAGTTTTGTTAAAATTTTTTATAATAATATATTTATACAAATGAATCCTTAATAAAGTAAGATTTAATTAATTTTTTATATTTACAAACGGGGCCTCATATGGCTACCACTATTTTTTTTTTGAAAAAAAAGAAAGATAAATAAATAGAACCACATATTTGGAGGGAGGGGCCCCGGCCTCATTTCAATGATTGCATTCGAATAATTGGGATGTTATATCATGATTGTCATTTGAAAAGTTAACTGTTTGCTTCATGTTGTTTCCATTTTTTACTTTTTTTTACTTTTACCGGAGTATTACTACTACTTTTCTTAGGTACTTTTTTACTTTTCCCTTTTTCTCAAGAGTAAAATGTAGGTGAGAATGCTTTCAATGGATATTGTGGGATAACGGGATCGGTCCACCTAAGTGTGAAGTAAAAGAAAGAAACAACCCTAATTCCAACCGCCAAGCGGTAGTCGTTGAATCAAATGTATTTTATATAATTACAAAAAGAATTCATTTTTAAAGGGTTCATAAACCAATTAAGCTCGGGTGAGTCGATAAAGCTTTATCCAAAATTTTGGCTCATTTAATTCATTTAAATTCTAATAGACATGATATTATTTAAAATTATATTTTATATTTTAATATAAATATAATATTTTAAAGTTAAATTTAAATAAAAATAATTTTATTAATTAAATAAAATTTTAAATTAAAAAGAAGTTAATTTTTTTAAAAATCTAATTTGAGTCGTATTCAACTCATGCAACATGAATACATAATTCATTAATAGATTTACTTTTTTTTTGTATTATGTTTTATTTACCAACATTTTGCCGTTATTATACAATTTAGAAGCAATTAATCAACTCAATGTATATTTTTCTATCTTGTTAATTGCATTTTTACTTTATTTTCCTTTTGTTTTTTTTTTTTACCAATGTGTTTATATATTGTTGGATAATATTCTAACAATTATGTTAAAAAAAAAAGTTTGTTCTTTAGATAGAGTAGTCTCCTAGTCATCCTAGGGCACCCGAAATAAATACAGAACAAGCAAAGGGTGGGTGGGGTTGGGGACCCCGAAACGACCAAAATACCCTAGGAATTGGGGTCTAGGGTCTCGAGCATCGTTACTTGCAATTCCTTTGCGCTTGCATAGGGAGAGGCAGCTCCAGTGAACATGCACTCTCACTACTCTCGCTTTACAAAAACATATTTTATTTTAAGAGAATATTCATTTTCCCAATGCGACAAAAATGCTTTTGGATTTTGGGGTTCTACCTTTATCTTAGAGCACATCAAGGCATCATTATTATTTCTTTAAAGTGGGGAAATAATGTCCAAGGAATGCTTGGAGTTCAATTAGAGTATTATTTTTCTCTACCAATAAAGAAAACCCAACATGTTGGTCTTACGTTTGTGTTTATCTTTAGTTTTCAAGAAAATCTTATGTAGCAGGAACCTAAAGCTTGTCTTATTTTATCTTGAAAAACATAGAAAGGGTCATCAAACACTACAACTAACATCAAAAAATGAAGAAAGAGAATGGCAAATATATTCCAAATTACCATTTTTTTCATAAATGAGGTTGTAGTTTAAGTATAATGAAATGAGTTAAAGATGTTAGAATTTAAATTTTAAATTTATTAGATATTATTTTTTAAAATTGATTGTATAAATTAATTAAATTAAATTTTAAATTTCTCACGTTATCACTTTAACATATGCAAAAGTAATGACAAAAAAGAAAAAACATATGCAAAAGGTCCATTAATAAAATGCTGAATTTTTAGTTCAATAATCATAGTTCTTAAATACAAAAAAAAAAAAAAAACAAAGATATTTAGCTAAAAAACAAGTGATCTATTAATTTAGTGTTAAACTATTAATTTCTGTAATCAAAATTCAACCAAGTGATTGTAGACTTAAGTGAAAAATATAAGGGATAAAAACATTGTAAATTAAAGGCGTGTTAAGTTTTAAAACACAAGTATTAAAAAAAAAAGATTTCACATGATCAATATGGCCTCATCTTTTTACCGTTTGACATGTTGGTAATATATTAATAGGTTACAGTAAAACATTTTGTTAAAGTTATTATGATTAATTTTTGGGTTAATTTATGATTCGTGTGCTAATTTTAGGTGACATATTGGATCAAAATTTGTTGACATTATAATTAACTTAAATCAAAATATAATTACTAATAGAGCACAAGAATCCACCAAACCTAAAAACTGAGCAAAAATTTAAAATAGAGAAATATAACAATAGTAGAAATTGATCAAGATAAACAAATAAATAAATAAATAAATAATTACTAATAAGATATATGCAAAGTAAAAAGTGACATGTGTGTATGGAAAAGAGTTATATAATATTTCATAGATGAAGTTCATAAATTTTTTTTAAAAATTAATAAATTAAAATAAAATTTAATAAATTAAAAGATCTCATCACATAATTAAATATATAAAATTTTAAAAAATTTTAATAAATTTTGATATATTAATTAAATAAATATTTTTGATAAAATTTTTAATATTAAATAAATATTAATTAAATTTAAATTATAAATAATTTTTTAAATAATTTTTTTTACATATTATTAATTTTTAAATTAAATTTTATTAATCTAATAATTTAAAATTTTTATTTCCTTATTTTTAATAAAAAATTTTATAAATTTTACCAGTAAAATTGGAAGTAGATTTTTTTCTGTATGTGGCTGGACGGATATTTGAGATTCTCTCTCACGGTATCCAACAAAGAATAACAACGTACAAAACTTACACGCACCTCCACGCCGGTGCATTTTAGCATGTACTACTATTATATTGCTATTATTTATTTTTATGGATTATTTTGTATAATTGATAACATTTTTAAATTTAAATATTATTCTTATAATTTTGTTATTTATCATTTAATTTTTATAATATATCTTAATTTATATGTGATAAATCTTCTAATCTTATAAAATTTAAAAAATAATAATAATGTAGATAAAAATTATATAAAATCCAAAATACTTGTAGTTACAAAAGAAAAAAAAAAAAAAAAACCCAAATTCTAAAACAGAAACAGGTAGCAGATGGTCCCATACTGCAAAGTGACTGCAAAGCATAGGAGAGGCTAGCAAGGCTATGAGATTGGTAGACTCATGGATGACCGTTGATGATACAGATCTGTGTCTTATGGTAATCGTACGTTCAGTCATCCACCGTTTTCCATTCCTATCACTACTACTGTTTAAGCGCCAGTACTTCTGTTGCATCACAGTGTCACCTTAGACTGAAAATTACTTCCTTCTCAGTGTGTCTAAGAGCTGTCAACAACAGTATGTATATATACATGTTGGAAAACAAAAATAATACTTGAAATAAAAAAAATCGAGCCATTTCACTTGAATATTTTAAAAAAAATTTATTATTAATTAAAATTTCAAAATATAGTGGATCTTTTAACAAAAATTCATTATATTTAAGTAAAATTTTATTTTTGGAGAATTTATTTATTTATTTAACTTTGTAATGTCCTTTAATGATTTAATTTGATTTATATATCCATAAATTGACATTTTGTATTTATTTTTATTAATAAAAATGGTGATTTTGTTTTTTATTTTGTTGCAAATTTATACATTTGAGAGTTTTTGTATTTTATTATTTAATTTTTCTTGAATATTTTTGAGAAATTTTGTTTATAAAGGTTGTGAGATTTTTTATTTGAGATTTCAAAAGGTTTGAATAAAAATATTTTAATTTTTTGGAGCTTATTGTTAGTTTTATTAAAATGAATTGTTCGATTTTCAACTGAAGTTTATAATTTTATCTAATTGCTAATATATAGTTAAGATTTAATTGATCGAATTTAAATTGATATAGTATTAAATTTAAAATTGAGCTTGAATTTAAATTAAAAATTTAAAACTCAGCTTAAGCTCAAGTTTTATTTTTTTAATTCAAGTTTGATTCGAAATAAAAATAAAAATTATTTAAATTCACTCAATTAAATTCAATTAACATGTAAAAATAAGTTTAATTTTTATATTTGATAAAAATTTAATTATTTATGTTCGAACTTAAGCTCAAATTTAAAATTGAGATACTTTATTAATTAAAATAATTAAAATATATTAAAATATAAAAATTTAATTACACTTATAAATTATTCGAATTAAATATAAGAATAGTTAAATTTAATTTAATCGATAAATCAAGTTATTCGAACTCGAACTCAACTCAATATTAATCAAATTGAATTAAAATTTTATTCGAATCGAATCTGATTAATTTACGAATATTAATATATCATTTATATTTTTATAAACGGACAATTAACCTAGTTTTTATCGTTGATTTTAAACATCAAGCGCATTTTAGCAAGGTGGCCCATGTCTGCAAAACTTTAACAGAATACAATTATTATTTTAAATTAAATTAAAAAAAATGGAATTTAAGCCGAAAACCAACAATGGCAGGACAATCCAAGCACGTGACCTGTCAAAAAAATAAATAAAAAGAAAATCTTGATTTTTCTTGATTTTGCCTATAGATGCCCCTTTCTTCTATTTCTGATCAAAATCCCGTTATCTCTTCCGTCCAATCACCGAATTTTTAACGATCCTTACAAAAGAGTCTCACAAAGAGTAATTTAGAGGAAGGATGAAATTGATTTATAAAATAATAAAAATTATGAGAATGAAAAAATTAAATAAAATTAAATTTTGTAATAATGTGATTAAAATTAATGATAATAATACATATTTAAATTAATTTATTATCCACGTAATGCACAAATTAGTTTTATTTATTTAAATATATTTAGATATATAAATAAAGATTATTTAATCATTTAAATGTTAAATATATAAATTTAAAATAATATAATTAAGATATTAAAATATAATAAAATTATAATTTTTTAATTAAAAAATTAAAAAATTCAAAATACAGAACAATAGTTGAGAAAAAAAATAAAATATCCAAAAGATTTATATATAAATAGTATTATCAAATACACTAACAAAATATTAAATTGAAAACAAAAAAATTCATCCCTTCTAATTAACTTTCTTTAATTTGAGCAATTTTCATCTTGTTGATCATTTTTATACACTTGTTAATTTATAAAATTTTAAGATAAATTTTATTTATTTGAAAAAATAATAATTTTAAATGTTTAAATAATATATGATAACTTATTTGTATGTATATTTTTTGCATGAATTTTAATAATATATTGATCTTCCACATTTATAAGATTTGTCAAATTAATTTTTATATTTGTTTTAAACTTTACATTTGATGCAAAATTATGTTACTGTAAAAGTTGAAATAAAATATTTTTAAATTTTAAGTAATAAAATTAAATTTTAAATAATTATTTTAAAAATTTGTAGTAAAAAGATTTTAATGAGAATGTGTCAATTCTCGTTCACAAGATTTTATAATCAATTTCAAAGGTGAAAAAAATTGGTTTTTGCTTTTACTACTTACGTTTCGTTTTTTTAAAAAAAATCAATAATACTATAAAATAATTAGTGCATCTGACAAATTAAAATACCATTTTTTACAAGCATAAATGTTAAAAAAGAGGGAAATAGAATCAACGTTGAGAGTATCATTAAATAATAAATTATGATCTTCTAATATGTGATATGTGATTTTTTTTAATTTAAAAATAATTAAACAATAAATGATTGTTATGAAATCTCTAAAAATAAAAATTATATTTTAACATTTCAAATTTAAATGACATATATTTAAATTATTAAGAAATTCATTTTATAATATCATTACATTTGAGATTTTTAAGTTTAAAAAAGATATATATTTACAATATTATGAAACTTATTTTAAAAGATAATATAACATTATATTTGAAAATTTTAAATTGAAAAAATATATATTTAAATTATTTGGAAATACGTTTTGTAAAACATAATATATTTAAATTAAATTTTATTGCTAGCAATTTAAAAATAATCAAATTGGTTTTTACTTAAATTTGAAAGGTTTAGGTAATTAGATAATTTTTAAATATATATATTTTTGATAAATATCTTAAAATTTAAAAAATGTCATTATTGAAAGAAAAATTTTAGAAAATTTCCCATTTGTTGAAAAGAGAAAGCATCAATCTAAATATCCATGTAAGCAAAATTTATCAAATTTATATATATATATTATAATATAATATTATATATCATGTTTATAAATGTAAATTATAATATAATATTATATATAATGCAAATATAAGAATTAAAATAAAAATAAATATGACAGTATCATAATTAAAAATATTTTTACTTTCATTCTTACAATAATTTTAAGATTCAGTAAACCGCCATATCCTTTCCATGCAAAGAAGACATTAGGAAGTCACTAAAGTCAATTACACATGCAAATACATACCACCACAACACAATTAATAAAAAATGCCTGAATTCCATCTGCGAATACAAACTAACCCTTAAATCCATAAAATAAAAAAAAAAATTACAGTACTTAAGATAAATTTTTAATTTTCACTGTTTTTAAAAAAGAAAAAACACTGGAGGAAAACAGTGTTTTTTGTTACGGTGTCTGCATCTGAATGTGTGTCGACTTTGGCCTTTTGTTTTAGTCTCTGCGTGTTTGGTACTTTCCTTCTTTCATTGATCTTTTTGCTTTGCGTTTTAAAGGGGATTAAAAAAGTGAAAGCAAAAGGAAAAAAAGGGTTGCTACAAGATAATAGTGGTGGAATCAATAGTGAAGAGCAAGGCAGAGCTTGAAACCAAGAGCAAAACCACATGGAATTTGTGGGGATCAACCAAAACATATAGAAATCAAACACCAGCATTCTCAAATCTCTAGGATCTCAGAATTTCAGGAAAAAAATGGTTGCTTGTTTCTCGAGAAAATTCTCCTTTATTAGTTCTTTGTCTTAGCTCATTTGATGCTCATTCTACTACTTACCTTTTGATTCATATTTTCTCCATCTGGGCTTCAGTCATTAGCAAGATAAAAGCCTTTTTAGCATCTGGATATTGATCAAGAAGCAGTTTTTATTTTGCTTTTGAAGTGAAAAGGTTAGAAAGAAAGAAAATTAAAGGAAGTTCCTTTAAAGGGTAATGGTGGGTTCAGCTTACGTGGTTCTGATTCTGAAAGGACATCTTTTGCTTGGATAAGGCGAAGAGAGAGACTTTAGCTTCACGTGAAGAATGGCTGGTCATGATTGTGCTGATCAGAGGGCATTGGTTTTTCAGAGAAAGTAGAATTTGAATGAGCTGAGAGATTGTAGAGTTTTGACAGTATGGAAATAAAGAGTTTGATGCTATTTAGACAGGGGCTACTGGTTTTGGCATTGATGGGTATTTCCTCTGCTACTCTTTCTCCTACTGGTATAAACTATGAAGGTTAGTTTCTTTTGAAAGTTTTCCCTTTACTAGTGAAAAGTTTTTGTTTTTGTCATCTGCCTGTAAACTTGAAATTCGAGGCTTCTTTCTTTCTTTTGTTTTTTTTTTTTTAATTCTTCTGTTTGTTATTTCTCAAGTAGTGTAGTGAAATTCATTAATCGGTTTTCTTAGAATTGATAGTTTCTAATTTCATGGATTTTTTTTTGTTTTTTTAAAGAAAATGTTTTGATGGACTGCAAGAATGTGTGAACGGCCCTGTGCCGACATACCAGTATAACCACGTTGTGACACATTTTCTATTTAAGTCTTTTGTAATCGGACAGCTCTGGCTTCAAAATCCTTGTTCTCGAAAGTTTTACCGCAATTTCACTTAATAAGGCTTTCCCTCTGCAATTAATTTTTGAGCAGTGGTTGCTTTAACGGCCATTAAATTTAATCTACACGACCCGTATAATGTTCTGGAGAATTGGGATTCGAATTCTGTTGATCCATGTAGTTGGAGGATGGTTACTTGCACTCCAGATGGCTATGTTTCTGCTTTGTAAGTTTTCTTCCCTTCATAACTAACTTATCTTGTGACAGATGCTGTTATTAGAAAATAAACTGAGAAAATAATGTAAACTACTTTTTTCACTTGAATAGGGGGCTTCCTAGTCAAAGCTTATCTGGGACCTTATCTCCATCAATTGGTAACCTTAGCTACTTACAGTCAGTGTAAGTTATTGCCTCTTTGTAAACTGTAACTACAGTTGCATATAATTTTAACAAATTTGAATCCATGTAATGTTGGGCTGTCCTCATTTTGCTACCCGAAGTTCCTGCATTTTCATGAAGTTATTACATGGGTGTTCGTTTTTCTTGTAGGTTGCTTCAGAATAATGCTATTTCAGGTCCAATTCCAGCTACCATTGGAAAGTTAGAGAAGCTCGAGACTCTTGATCTTTCCAACAATACTTTCAGTGGTGAAATACCCACCTCCTTGGGAGACCTGAAGAACCTAAACTATTTGTAAGTTTCAAAACTTTTACTGCATTTGCATCTTGAAGCGCCTGTGAGTTTCTTTCTAGTGGTTCTATTTCTTATAAGTTTTTTATTTTTTATTTATTTATTTTTTATGCCTGCTGTACATACGCAGGCGGTTAAACAACAATAGCCTAACTGGAGCCTGCCCAGATTCTTTGTCAAACATTGGTGGTCTCACTCTTGTGTATGTATCTGGACTTCTGTACCTTGTATTTTAATGTTCTTGGAATGGCTATTTGAAAAACTTTAAATCTAGACAATATCTTGGTACATTATTCTGCATGTATTTCACTCACCCATTGTGTATAAAACCTGTAACAGGGACCTGTCTTATAATAATCTGAGTGGTTCTTTGCCAAAAATATCAGCAAGGACTTTCAAGTGAGCTATACTTTTCTTTGTTCCATATATACTTATAATGCATGTTATTATGGTTTATTAGTTATGGTTCCCTTTTTACTTTCAGAGTTATTGGCAACCCTTTAATTTGTGGACCTAAAGCAGGCAACAACTGTTCTGCTGTCTTTCCAGAGCCTCTTTCTCTTCCTCCAGATGGTCTAAAAGGTGACTATCACTGTGTTATAGAGACTGTTTCTTTTTTATATTTTGAAATTACTCTTCTGCATTACAGTTTGATTACATGTTTGAATATATGGATCTTTGATTTCTTAGCTCAACCAGATTCTGGATCAAAAGGCCATCGTGTAGCTGTTGCTTTTGGTGCTAGCTTTGGTGCTGCTTTTTTCATCATACTGTTTATAGGATTACTTGTTTGGTGGCGATATAGATCCAACCAGCAGATTTTCTTTGATGTTAATGGTTAGCTTCTTAAACTTTCCTGATCTTATTGTTATGTATTTTAAATTTTGTATTCTTATCAGCAATACCATCAAACAAGTTTTCTGCATCCATAAATATGGGAAATTGATACCTGCAATGTTATATTAACATTCATCATTGGCAAGGGTTCCTAATTCACATGTATAAACTGCTACCAGGAAATTATTGGTGCATCTGTGCTATGATTATTGCTATCGGTTTTTAGGAGCTCTGCATGCAGAGGCACAAAAGTTTCTTGGCATGTTGCATTATCTTTCATCAAAAAAGTTTTGTAGTAGTGAAAAACTTTTGCTTCAGTCTTCCCATTCATTGTCCACGTCTTCATGTTTTCTCTGAAATCTCACCAAAATCAATAAATTATGTGGTAATATAGTTGATATTCTTTGCTTTATTTGCAATGAAATGTGTTTTTAGACAAATTATGGTTTTTGATATGTGTTAAGCCGTGCAAGTTCTTGTAATTACTTTTTTTTCAAAGCTTTTGATGTACAGTGTGTCCTAGAAGGGTTATTTGCAGATATATGAAGTTAAAGCTTCATCATTTAATTTTGATGAATGTACTTGGTAAGATGAGAAAAAGATAATTTGAATGCATCAAGAGAGGTAGACATGAATTTTTTAGAAGCACAATTGTGCAATTTGTATCCTATCTTGTTGGATTCATGATGAATAATTTTTTCCTTTGTTTTATTTCTCTGCTATCCTCTAATTCCTGGCCCTTACATGTTTAATGGCAGAACAATATGACCCGGAAGTATGCTTGGGCCATTTGAAAAGGTATGCATTTAGGGAGCTTAGGGCTGCTACTGATCATTTCAACTCAAAAAATATTCTTGGGAGAGGTGGATTTGGGATAGTGTACAAGGGATGCTTGAATGACGGGACTTTGGTGGCTGTTAAAAGGTTGAAGGACTACAATATAGCCGGTGGTGAAATCCAATTTCAGACAGAAGTAGCGACAATAAGCTTAGCTGTCCATCGCAATCTTCTCAGGCTTTCTGGATTCTGCACGACTGAGAATGAAAGGCTCCTGGTTTACCCCTATATGCCAAATGGAAGTGTAGCATTTAGACTAAGAGGTTAGTTGACTGAAATTCAGTAGTAATGATTCCTATTTTTATTCAGGATCTTCATATATGCTACTAGGTTCATCAAAAGCTATGGCTGGCAGCATCAGGGCATTGCTGTCACCTTCAGAACTGCTGTTTTCGAGTCACTATAACAGCCACTGGTGCCATATTGCACTTCTGTGGTACTTCTTGAAACTGTGTTTATGCTATGTCTATCTTTGGGCAGCATATAGATTTGGGTGATAATTAGCCCATCTTAATTTTAACTCTGCCATATAGAGTTTGGTATGATCTTCACGGGGAAATAATTTTAAATTTCCATGGATCATATATACTGTTATATATCACTATTGTAGTTGACCCTGCATAACCATTTATGTCTCCTTAAAATAGGTCCATAACTAAACACGATCATCCCATGGGTAAACTTTGATCGCAAGTCATTTTCAGGGAATAGAATTTAAAAACCAATCTTGTAACATAAAATGCTGACGCTTTCAACCACTGTAAATCATCTCTCCTGTACTTGTTAACAGTTTGAACCATTTTGGTTTTTCTTTCTGCATTTATAATTTTTTGTAAGAGTTATTCAATTTTAAAATTAAATGAAGATCCAAATCCTTATTTTTAGTTACTATCTGAAGTGATAAATCTTGCTAGAACTTGGCATCTATACCATAATAATTTTTTTTTTTCCAATTTGGTATCAGATCACATTCATGGTCGGCCAGCTTTAGACTGGACTAGGCGGAAGAGGATAGCCTTAGGTACAGCTAGGGGGCTTGTATATTTGCATGAACAGTGTGACCCAAAAATTATTCATCGTGATGTTAAAGCTGCCAACATTTTGTTGGACGAAGACTTTGAGGCAGTTGTTGGAGATTTTGGGTTGGCAAAGCTCTTAGACCACCGAGATTCTCATGTTACTACGGCAGTTCGTGGTACTGTTGGTCACATTGCTCCTGAGTATTTATCAACTGGTCAGTCATCAGAAAAGACAGATGTATTTGGGTTTGGGATCCTGCTCCTTGAGCTAATCACAGGTCAGAAAGCCTTGGATTTTGGACGAGCAGCAAACCAGAAGGGTGTAATGCTCGATTGGGTACTCTCTTTCTGTTTGCTTGCAGAGTTTTGTTAAACTGTACATTTTTGGTGCATGGAGGAATACATGCAATTAAAACGTAAATTGATAGATTTCTTGGCATTTAAGAATGTTGCATGTGTAGCGCAAATGATGCATTTAACTGCATAAATGATGTGCGTCTTTCTTTCCCTTCTTTTTGTTCACTATAAGAATATTCCTCATAACATTGGAGTAAAATATATAATTAAGATGATTGTTAACCGCAGTCTTGCATGAGATTCCATCCAGGCATGCAACCTTACTGAACTTTCTGTTGTTTACCACCTAAAGCCAAGAGGACTATATTTCCGCATTTTTTTCCCTCCACCACCTACCGCATATCTTTCTTCTTTTAAGAGAAATGTTCTCTTAACTGGTTGACCCTCTTGCAGGTAAAGAAGCTGCATCAGGAAGGTAAGCTTAGCCTGCTGGTGGATAAGGACCTAAAAGGCAATTATGACAGAACTGAGTTAGAAGAAATGGTTCAAGTTGCCCTTTTATGCACTCAATTTAATCCTTTACACCGACCAAGAATGTCTGAGGTATTAAGGATGCTAGAAGGTGATGATTTAGCAGAGAAATGGGAGGCCTTACAAAAGGTTGAGACACCAAGGTTCCGCCCATGTGATAACCCTCCTCAAAGATACTCTGATTTTATAGAAGAATCTTCACTTGTGGTAGAAGCCATGGAGCTTTCTGGTCCTAGGTGACAAAATGTATGCCTTGAAACTTTGGTGCCTACTCAATTGCAGAGCTCTGAAATGCGAAAATATATGTGATTGGTGTTCACATTTGCCGAATGCTTGTATTCATCTGTAAAAAGCAAGAAAAAAAAGAAGAGGGAAGTAATGGATAAGCTTCTTGTTCTTCACTAGAAGAAGAGTTGAGCTTCTGTCAAGAAATTTTGTTAAATTATTAAGAAATATGTAGCATGTAGTTTCTCCATCTGCACTTGCGGTTGGTCTTCCTCCCGTATCAATCTGATAGCATGCATTTTACAATAGGTATAGTTTCTGAATTAATGAAATATTAAATGTGATATTTAAATTAAAAAGTTTTTAATGTAGTATTTGAATTTTAAATTTATTAATTAATAATATGATTAAAGTGAAATTTACCCAAATAAAAAGAACAAGCTAAAATGACTCATTTTCCATAGTTCAATTCAAAGAACCAAATTTATCATCTATCCCACGGATCAACTATTCTTTGGTGTAAAAGAAACTTAATACTCAGCTTGAACAAAACAAATGGTCATCAATAATATTCTTTAGTACAATATCCAGGAGCTAAAGGTTCTATTTTTCAAGAACAGAAATGTTGAACTGCTAGTCTACTATGTTACTACTGTTTACTTTCAAATACAAAACAAGCTATGAAGAAGACAGAAAAAGTATGGCCTTTTTTTTTTTACTTCAAACTTGCATTACTAAAAAATAATACATAAAACATCTGTCAATTTTGAGGTTAAGCTCAAATCCCACGTTGGAATTTACTGCCAATTGCCAAAGGAAAAAAAACCACAAGCTTATACAATTCCACACACTTCCACGACTTGGTTATCATCCTTTCAACAAAAAAGAAAAAAAAAAGACATTTTGAGATAGAAAACCATGTCTACATCGTCCCTCACCTCACTTTCGGTGACTGATTGATTCCATCCGTCGGCAGGTGGTAGCTGTAAATCTTGATTCTACCATAGTTTTAGCCGTGCGCAAATAAAATTTTCATGGGTCAACTGAGTTTGTGTTTTTCGCTATGCATTATTTTTTAAGTGGGCTTGTTTTAATTTTTTTAAAAACAAAAGTGGGCTTGTTTTAATTTTTTTAAAGAAAAAGTGGGCTTGTTTTAACCACAACCTTACGGCTTGATTCAGGGTGTGGGTTACCTTGTAATTTGGCATATCTAATCTCTATTAAGCCAGCCAAGGCTGGCCTTTTTTGGTGCTCCCATTAGTCTTTTTCTTTTTTATCAACCCAATTTCACAACTTACAACACCCTAAAAATATCCTCAAGATTCATCCATCATCATGCATTGTTGATCTCTCAATATTTTTTATAAAATTTCTTAATTCTTTCTTTCTTTTTTAAATCTTAATTGTTTTTAACAAAAGGAAGCCTTAGTATAGAATAAGAAAAAAATTATACATGTTGAAATTTAAACTTTAAATTTATTGAATGTTATATTTTAAGAGTGATTATATAAATGAATTACATTAACTCTTGAATTCATCTTAATTGTTTTTTTCTTGAAAGATAAGTTCATTGATTCATATAGAAATGCTTTCAGCAAGTATTATATCAGAAATAAAGCTCGGATACTTATTAATCCATTGCATTTCCTCTGTTGGTGTCTGTTGGTGCTGTAATTGCGTGCTTTGCAATCTAATTGTAGCTCCATTTGCCTCCCTTTTTGTATGAAAGGTAGAGAAATGAGTAAAACTTTACCTTAATGTCTTTGTATCCTGGATGAGTTCTCCAATCATCGACAAACTCTTCTCTTTAGACATAATCTGGTTCACCACCTTAAGAGCATCTCTTTCTATTATAATGGACTATATGTTGGGAAAAACAACACCTACACGCAGAACCCACACATAAAATAGCAAGCTCAAATCAAGAATAAAAATACACAAATATATTTGGTTCAGTCCAACTCAAAATAGCCTACTCCAAACACAATCCACTAACAAATAAATCTTTACAACCGTGAGATTTTTAGAATGAAAAAAGTCTCATAAAACTCTTTACTCAAAATTTAACCCAAAACTCAATTACACTCTTTAATAGCCTACTCACTTAGTTATTCTCTTGGTGTCTAACTCTCTGGGATTACCAAACTAAAAACAAAATACCTTATTTATAAGGGTGAAACCCCTTATACTTTTAATAAACTCTCGATGTGGGATACTGGACAAATTCAAAACTCACTAACTTTCGATGTGAGATTATGAGATTCAAGGCAAATCCCAACAAATCTTCCATTGACTTGAATCTCCAAACACTTCAACAATATCTACAAAAGCTAACATGCTTACCTTTATTCTTTTATTTCATCATAGGGATCCCAGCAATTGAGCTTTTATTGAGCATGTACAAGTGATTTTTGATCCTATTCTCTTGTAGAATCACACTACTATTCTTGTACACTTTCAACCAATCATTACTATCATAATATGTGTACCATCGAGAAGCTACCTCACCTAAAGCAATCAAATTGTAGTGACAACTTGATACATACCTTACATGACGAAGTGTCCTAATAATACCATTATGAGATCTAAGGCGAACACTCATAATGCCTTGAATCTGTACCTTTTTTTTGTTAGCAACCACAATATCCCCATACTTTTCATTTTCATCCAACTTCACAAAGTAACTCCTATCATTGCAAACATGAATTGTAGCAGCTGAATCTAAAACCCAACCTTTATCACATTTCAAAGTTTGAGTCTCATCAATACAAGTTGTCAAAACAACATCATCATCATCATCAGACACGACAGCAGCAGCATCACTCTTTTCTTCATCTTATTTCTTCTCATCATTCGTCCTTTTAAAAGTAGCCATATCCCTTCTCAGCTTCCTGTAGCGCACTTGGATATGTCCCTTCTTAACACAATAATAACATTCTATATCACTGTAATCTCTGTCTCTTGACTTGGATCTCCCTCTTGACCCATCAATTTTCTTTTGAGTCTTCACTCAATCAAAACCCTCTACAGCTAGTGTACTCCTCCCAGGTGAGAGCAACATAGAAGCTCGTTTATTCCTACAAAGTCATTTGTATTTTCAATTTGGATGGGAAGATGATCTTTTCGATGAAAAAATAATAAAAAATATCAAAGCATATTCTTTCATGCTTGGCCTGATAAATATGAATGAAACTTTTCTATACTCTGTTAGAAGAAGAGGAACGAATCTGGATATTTTGATGGATTCGGATAAGTTAATTTTAACTTATCAATACGTACTCAAAAAAGGAGTATTGATTATCGAACCAATTCGTTGGTATGTAGAAATTGATGGATAATTTATTCTATATCAAACTATAAGTATTTCATTGGTTCATAAAAATAAACATGAAATTAATCAAAGACGCAGTTTTGAGCTCCCATAAACCTTTCATTCTCATGCAATAGGGTAGTCACATCATCCAACTTCAAAGTAGACCTGCCCATCAATATAGTCTGAACTAAAGGCCTATAAGACTTGGGCAAAGATGATAGCAAAATTAAAGCCTTCTCTTCATCTTTTAGCTTATCAACAGAAATTGTTAGCAATTGAGAAACTAATCTATTAAACTCATTTAGGTGATTATGAAGACTCATACCTTCTTTCATTTTCAGAGAATACAGATCCATCTTCAAACATAATCTATTAGTCAATGACTTAAAAGCATAAATAACTTCAAGCTTATCCTACAAACTTTTTGGAGTACTCTCAGTCAACACACTATACTTTACTTCTGGAGCTAACGTCAATCTAATAGTACTAACAACATTCTTTTGAATCCTATTCTAATTAGCATTAGACATTCCCTGAAGCTTACTACACTTACTACTCTCTAATGCTTGATCCAACCCTTATTGTACTAACAGATCTTGAATCGTACTTTGCCATAACATAAAATTACTCTTTCCATCAAATAACGGAATCTCAAACTTAGGCATAAGCATACCAGACATACCTTCTTCAGATATCTTTAAACACTGCTTTACGATCTCTTAAGTTCATGAACCTTAAACCTCAAACCTCGCTCTGATACCATTGGAAAAAATAACACCTACACGCAGAATCCACACACAAAATAGCAGGCTCAAATCAAGAATAAGAACATAAAAATATATTTGGTTCGGCTCAACTCAAAATGACCTACTCTAAATACAATCCACTAACAAATAAATCTTTACAACTGTGAGACTTTTAGAATGAGAAAAATCTCATAAAACTCCTTACTCAAAACTTAACCCAAAACCCAATTACACATTTTAATAACTTAGTCACTTAGTTATTCTCTTGGTGTCCAACTCTATGAGATTACCAAACTAAAAACAAAATACCTTATTTATAAGGGCGAAACCTCTTATAGTTTTACTAAACTCCTGATATGGGATACTAAACAAATTCAAAACTCACTAACTTTCAATGTGAGATTATGAGATTTAAGGCAAATCCTAACACTATAATCCCTGGAAAACATAATTGCTGTGTTCATGGCTAACGCCTCTGCAACACCTGGATCTCTAACCTGCTTAACTCTGTTTGAGCATGCCCTTAACACCTTACCCGTAGCATCCCTTAATATAACACCAATTCCACATACACATTCTTTCATTCGAAGTACTCCATCAAAATTCACCTTAGCATAGCCTTCTTCTGGGACTCTCGATTTTATAGTTTCCTGTGTAATTTGCAATCTGGAACGTACTTGAGCTACTCTGTATTCTTCCAAAAATTTCCTAGCATATGCTATTGTTTCATCAACTGTTTTTCTAGTTCTGTTTTTCACCTCCACGTTCCTGTTGTGCCATAACAACCAGTATATGGTTAGTCCTAACTCCACGCTGTTTCGGTCCCCTTTCTCCCACATGTTACTCAGCTATCCCTTTTCACATTCAAAAGCTGTATTAGACCATTCATCCCCCCCATTTTCACATTCAGTTTTCCATCCCACATGTTACATCGTTTGATCACATGTATAATTGTTTCTTCTTATTAGCCACATCTTGGGCATATCTCATGGACCACTATTCCCCTCTTCTTTAGGTTATTAAACACTGGTAATATCCCAGCATTTAGACGCCAACCTAAATTTTAATTTTTGGAGGTATATTAAGCTGCCATAGGTGTTCCCAGAAACCATTGCTATTGCCATCATTTGTCCCATTCTCAGCTATCCTGGTGAGAAGTCTATATGCACTCTTTACCGTGAATTCACCCTTCCTTTCTAGCCCCCATGCGAGCTGGTCTTCCCTGCTTGCACGTCCCAGAGGTATACAACATATCATCTTCGTATCTTCGCTGGAAAACAGTTGTTGCACCTTTCTCCTTCCACCTCCGATCCTTCGGGTTAATTAGATCTGACACTTGGCTATATCTTATATCTCTTTACCATCTCTATATGGTGTTATTTTTGTACCAGGTTTCACCCATGCATCGATCCAAATCCAGATTGTGTTTCCGTTTCCCACCCTCCATTGTAATCCCATTTTCAGTACCTTGTTTGCCTCCGATGCACTACGCCATGTAAGTGAAGGATTCACACTCAAATCAGACTCCATAAAAATGGAATTGGGAAAGTACTTTGCCTTAAGCACCTTATGAACCAATAACCACGGCTTCCTTAGAATTCTCCAGTCTTGTTTGCCCACTAGTGACACATTGAACTTTGCCGCATCTTGAAAGCCCCTTCCTCCACCGGCTTTACTTTGACATAGTTTCCCCCATTTGATTCAATGAATCCCTCGTCTTTCTGGTTTTGATCTTCACCAAAACTTGCTCACAATGCTATTGATTTCATCACATCGTCCTTTCGGTAAAAGGAAACAGCTTATAGCATACATTGGCACGGCTTGGAGGATTGCTTTTATGTATACTTCTTTCCCACCTTTTGATAGCATTCTTCTACTCAGCCTTGTGTCAAACCCTTTAGCCTATTAATTGTTTCTCTGAACGCCATTTTCTTTCCTCTACCCAACATAGTAGGCACACCAAATATTTCTCTGAATTCGTTGTCACTTAGATTCCAAAAATGTGTTTCACCCCTTCCCTGCAATCTTCTGATATGTTTTTGCTGAAAAATAAAGAGGTCTTATCATAGTTTATCTGTTGCCCCGAACTTTATTTATATCACCGTAGCACGTGCCTCAGGCTTATGCATTCCATTAGACTTGCTTTCATGAATAACAAGCTGTAATATGCAAAAAAAAGGCAAGTAATCCAGGGTCCATTTTGGCTAGCTCTCACACTAGTTATCCATCCTTTAGTTTGATATGTCTTTAGCATGGATGAAAATCCTTCAGTACGTAAGAGAAATAAATAAGGCGAAATGGGTCAGCTTGGCGAAGAACCCTTTCTGGGTTAAAACTGTCCGTGACAATGCCATTAAGGACTATAGAATAAGACATTGAAGCTATACATTTCATGATCTTATCTATCCATTATGCAGCAAAACCCATTTTTCTCATTACAGCCTCTAGAAAGACCCATTTAACTCTATTGTAGGCTTTGCTCATATCTAATTTTAAGGCCACAGACCCATCCTTACCTTATTTTTTGTGTTTTAGAGCATGGATTAGTTCATAGGCAACGGGCACATTGTCAGTAATCAAACAACCAGGGACAAATGCACCCTAGGATTCATTTATACACCTAGACAGAACCTTCTTAAGCCTATTAGCCAAAGTTTTTAAAATGATCTTATATATTGCATAACCTAATAGGTCAGAAATTGGCCATGGTTCTAGGATTCTTTATTTTGGGGATCAAAACTATATTAGTATTATTAACATCACAAATCCTCTCTTTTCCATTAAGACAATTTAAACAAAAATTAACATCTTTCTCAACAATATGCCAATATTTTTGGAAAAACAAAGTGGGCATACCATCAGGTCCTAAAGCTTTCATCGGATGCATTTGTTTGATTGCTCTGTGAATCTCCTTGGCCTGGAATTCTGCTTAGAGAAAATCATCCATCTCATCTGTAACTTCAGCCTCTATCCGTTGAAGGGATCTCATCAAACATTGTTGGTCTTTGGGACTAAAACAAATTCTAAATATAGCCGGAAGCTATATTTTCCATCTTAGTTTCGTCCCCTCATTATCTCCCATTTTCATCCTCTAATCCTTTTATGAGATTATTTCTTTTTTTACCGGACACTTGAGCATGAAAATAAGCTCTATTTTTGTCCCCATCTTTAACCCAACTCATTCTCGATCTATGTTATCAGAACAATTCCTCCTTCTCCATAAGATCATATATAGCCGTTCGCAGCTCCTTCTCTCTTCTAACATTTTCCTCATTTGGATGCTGCTTTTTAATGTTCTCGTATTTTGTGCTCAACTCCTTGATTTGCATGTGGAAGTGGTGAACATAGCTTTGTTCCACGTGCCAAGATGTTGCTTCACAGTAGCCAACTTTTCATGCTGACATCCCCTTGTCCCACTATTCCAGCTATTGCTTATAATGTCATCACAATCCTCCTCTTTGGGCCACATCGATTCAAAATAGAACCTTCTTCTCCTTCGCCCCTTAAGCCTGTTTAATTTGCATCCTTCTGTGTCCACCAAAATCGGATTATGTTCAAATACGACGATTGGGTTATTAGTAAACGAAAACCTTGGAAATAAATCTTTCCACTCCCTGTTTCCCAGTGCTCTATCTAGTCGCTTCCTTATAATCCGATTGGGATCTCTCCCCTTTTCCATGTGTACCAAAGTCCCATGCATCCCAGATCTTCTAGCTTCACATCTTCTATTGCATTTCGAAAATTCTTCATATGCCATGCTGTTCTTATAGCTTCACCTCATTTTTTCGAGTACCACATTATCTTGTTGAAATCTCTAAAGCACATCTATGGGTCCTGTGACAAACCAACTAGCTTCCTCATTAGTTCCCACAACTTATATCTCAAGCTTGTATTTGGCTCTCCAGAAAACCCAATCAGTTGCCATTGTTGATTCTCATTGTCCACCACTTCCATATCTATGTGATATTTTGAAAAACTAGCAAGGCTCAATGTAATACCATCCTTCTATAGCAAAGCCAACCCTCCACTCCTACCTACTACATCGACACCCAATCCAGAATTGATGTTGCATTTCTTTTTAATTCTGTCCAACACTTTTGTAGGTACTAATGTGTCGCTCAGAAATACAACATCGAGATCTTCTCTCTTCAAAAGTCTTTGGATAGAGCGAATTATTTGTGGGTTCCCAAACCGACGACGGTTCCAAGTTATACACTTCATGGTTGTCGGCTAGACTTGTATCCAGTCTTCGCCGTTAGAAGATCTTCATTTTGGAAAGGTTTTTCTTCATTGTTGACTCTTGCCACATTTGCTTCTCTTTCTGATTCTCCTTTGTCTATTCCAATTTGCTTCCTTTTACCTAGCTCAACTCCTACTGTTCTCTGGGAGCCAGCACTGGTTCGTGCCATTTTCTTCCACTTGATCTTTTCATTTGTTTGTTTCATGCCATTCCCAGTTAGATCCTTCTCCATATTAATTTCTTGAGCACTTGATTTGATGATGCTTTCATTTATCCTTGCTTGTCCCGCGTCACTTTCCATTTTAGCAACGGTGCTTTTCCCCACGTCATCATCTACGTGCCCATGCGATGTACATGCACCCTCTATGGTTTCACATGGTAACTACACTCCCTTATTAAAACTCCATTGGCCCACTTTTGTTACTCCAATTTCCACTGATTTCCCATTTGAAGTTCCCATATTAGATCCCAAATCTTCCTTGCCACCTTTCATCCCTATTTGGGTTGGCTCCATTATCCGCTCCCAATCCCGCGTTTCATGCTTCTCATCTCCCCTTTGATTTTTCGTGATTTCAGCCCTCATTTTTCCTTTTTCCATTCTTGCCCTTTGTTCATCATCCACGCTCACCCCTATCGATGCTGTCGTATCCCACTCCCTTCCACCAGTTTCTGATGACCGAACAAGTTGAGCTTTCATTCTCAAACTTTTGACATTGAACGGGTTAGCATTGCCATTGAAGCCCTTCCTTTTCACTGGGGAAGCCCTCATCCATTCCCAATATTGTTGCACCTGATTTCCCATAGTGTTATCATCATCATGGCAGTCTACCTTTACATTTCCTAACCTGCCACATTTATAACAGAAAGATGGTAGTTTTTCATACTTCAGCTTCCCCCACACGTCCTTCCTTTTCCATCCCCGAGCTTCACAAACCTCCTCAATGGCTTTGTAATATTAGAAGTTGCTAAACATTTTTAAATGATCATTTTGGGGGACACAACACGTGAATGTAACATGGGGTAAGCCATTTCATGCAAATTTTTATATGATCTTAATTTTTTGATTTTTTTATTAAAATATATTATAAAAATTAAGAATGGTTTAAATTGTTTATATTAAAAAGTCTTTAATTAATTAAAAATTATAAGTAAATATAATTATTAAAAAATATTAAATTAATTTCTTTTCTAGTTTTCTAGGATAAAAGAAGAAAATATTTCATTAATTAACAATGCAATCAATTATTAAGTAAAATAATATATTTAGTTATTATGGTAATAATCCTTATTATTCACTTATTACTATTTTCATAGAAATATTTTAATTTTAATAACGAATCCAATGTCATGTAGCCAGAATTGTAATTTTCAAAAAAATAGAAGTAATTGATCAGAATTTTTTTTTAATAAATTTGTATTTTATTATTCAATAAGTAGTGAATTCACTGCTACAAGTAAACTATACAAACAATCAACATACAATTAAAACAAGTATTACTTTACAAATATATCTCTACTTTGCCCCCATCTCTTATATATCTCCTTATGTACTTGATCAAAAGCAATGTTACTTAGTCCTGCCAATCTAAATTTGACCGTTTCCATGATTTGTCTCAAGACTTGTTTTTTTGTGCACTCCTCGTTTTTAAACTGCCTCTTGTTCATTTTCCTTCATATTTGATAAATGTATGCACTCTAAGCTAGCCTCATTAGGATTGAAAGCAAAGCCTTCCCTTTTAACCTTTTGATTGCCCATTGGAGTTCCTCCTCCCAACCATCAAACTCCCTTCGCAGGTTCCATAGCCTTAGCCTTGCTGCCAAACACCTTTTGAATAGTTGCAACTAAAGAAGATATGTTTGCCTCTTGTTTACACAACACACACTTTCCACCAATGTTCATTTCTCATGAGCTCAATCTATCCTTAATAAGTAGTCTATTAAGGATAGCCAGCCAAGCAAAAATAGCACACTTGGGAATGTGCAGTTTGCATTAGATGAGCTTGTACCACACTACTTTTACCTGTTTAGACCGAAATTCATCCTAGATTGTTGCAATAGAAAAGCATGTTCCCTAGTATTCCATACCACCCATTCCTAAGTTTACACCAAGAGCCTTAAAGCAAGATTTCTTATCCGCAATAGCTTTTTCCTACTTTAGCTACTACTGATTTGTTGATATCTCCCATAAGCTTCGTCCTTCAACATATAGTTGTGCACCTATGCATACTGAACCAGCCTACAAGAATATGGCCTATAGGTGTTTTAACATGAAAGCTGGGTTCCACGTTAGCAGATCTTTTGGCCCTAATCCTCCCTTCGATTTTGGACAACATATAGTCTACCATTTAACTCTAGTTTCTTTTTTTGCATTAGTCTGCCCTTTCCAAAAATAGCTTGAGCATAATTGTATTACCTTTTTTATGACCTTTTGAGGGAGTAAGAAGTGTTTGCTCTAATAATTATGAATGTTGAAAATAACAGACTGAATCAACTGTAGTCTTCCAGCGTGGGATAGGTGTCTAGCCATCTAGCTATTTATCCGTGCTATAATTCTCTCAATCAGCGGGATACAATCCTTCATAGATAATCTACAAGTAACCAAGGGAACACCAAGGTATCTAACAGGCAATACTCCACGTTTAAACCTTGTTTCTTGTGAAATCATTTCTAACTCGTTTCTCTGTATTCCTGTGCTAAAAATTTCATTTTTTTGCACTATTAAGCTGAAGGCCAGAGAATGAGCAAAAACGCTGCAATATATTTTAAACACCATATATAGAGTCTTTAGTGCCCTTCGTAAATATAAGCGAGTCGTTAGTGAAACACAAATGCATCAGGCTAATTTTCTTGCGTTTTGGATGATAACCGAAAATCCCCGTAGATAGCCGTAGTGTCCTACAACCAGGATAACACATTCATAGCAATTACGAAAAAATAAGGTGACATTGAATCTCTGTCTAACTTCTTTTTGCCCTAGGGAAGTAATCAACCAATCCTCCATTGATAGTTGAAGAATACCTTGGTGTTGTGAGGTAGCACTGCACCCACTTCATAAATCTCCTTGGGAATCCCATAGCTAATAGAACTGATAGCACGAAATCCTAGCTTAGAGAATCAAACGCATTTTTAGGTCTATCTTTATAGCACATCTTGGGGATAAAATTGTTCTGTTGTATCCTCTGACCAGTTCTTGCGCCAAAAAGGACATTGTCAGTGATGCTTCCACCTTTGATGAAGGCGCTCTAACTATTGCTAATAAGATATGGCAAATGCTGTTGCAACCTGCTAGCCAAGATTAGAGTGATGCATTTGTATATTACTATGCAGCAAGAAATAGGCCTGTAGTCAGATATGCTCGCAAGGGACTGGTTCTTTGAAACCAAGGCTATTATGGTTGAATTGAATGCTGTCAATATTTCTTCATGCTAGAAAAATTCAAGAATAGTTTCGATTACATCCTCACCTACAATGTTTCAAGATGTTTTGAAAAAATGATCATTAAACCCATCAGGACCTCGAGCCTTTTCACTGTGTTGAGAAAAACATAGCATTCAGAATTTCATTTCTGCTGACGCTTTGAGCTAATTGATCTCGACCTTCGTCTAACAAGGAACTTTTCAAAATTTCTGTAAGTAATTCCTTTGGGCCGTCTTTACCTAATTATCCACTGTGCTCAATAAGTTCTCAAAGAACCCCACAACTTCTCAGATATTAGGGAGAGCGTATCCAGCCTATTGCCCTCACTGTCATACAGTTACCTTATCAAAATGTTGTTTCTAGCAAATAACTTTTTTTGCAATGTATTTAGATACCCCAATGGCTGTTAATTGTTTGGTTAATGAAAATAAAATATAAAAAAAAAGAAAAAAAATCAAGTGATTGAGTTTGTGTGAAATTGTTTGATTGGATTGTAAAGTTTGAGTTGAATTTAAGATTTGAAGTCATAATTTAAAGGAAATTGGAATTACTTTTAGGTATAGGGTTTTTTGGATTATAACCATATAAATACACACACAGATAGGAAAGAAAAGATACAGAGAGAGACACATAGCACACAAAGGAAGCCAGAGAGTAGAATATTTTTTGGAGATTTTTTGGGTTAAAAAGAAGATTTTTTTTTGAAAATTTTTTTTAGAAAATTTTCAGTTTTCATTTGAATTTTTTGGTGATTTTTGAAGATTCTGATGGCTTTTTGATGAGTTTCTCAATTTTCAGGATTAGTTTCTCAGAAAATTGATGAACTTCCAGTGAACTGTCGATGAACCAACCCAGATTCCCACAAGATTTTTTAGAATTTGGTGAAGATTGAACCAGTGTTCTTATTTCTAGAGAAAGGGAGAGAAAAGAAAAGAGGAGAGAGAGAAGAATAAGAGAAATTTGAAGGAAAAGAGGGAATTTAGCTTTTTATATGCGTAGTCAAATGATGTCGTTTTGAAATTAAATGGTTTCGGGATCCGTGTGTTTCTATTCAAGTCAACCTGACTTGTAGCACTTGACTCATTTTCGACCCACGTCTCTATCTTTGGCTCGAGCCGAGTTGAGCCATGAGCTGAACTGTTCCAGCTGCTTCTCCTTTTTGCAGCCGAGCCATTCCAACCACCAAGTCGAGCCGAGCCAAGCTGTTTTGGTATTTTTTTATTTTAGTATTTTATTTATTCATTTATTTATTTTATTTTAAAAGTATTTTTGTATGATTAAATTTTAGAAAAAATTAGAAAGTTTTTTTTAACAAAATAAAATAAAAATTTTGTGAATAAATACTAATTATCCAATGATAGAATTTTTAAAATTTTCAAATGGTAAATTTTTATAAAATTTTTAGGTGAGAAATTTTTTTTAAATTTATCCCAAATTGTGAAATAATTTAGATAAAGTTTCAATAATCATAATTAATATTTATTTTCAATTCAAAAAAGAAAAAAATAAAAAATTTTAATAAAAATTTTGAAATTAAATACTAATATCCAATGATGAGATTCTTAAAAATTTTGAATGGTAAATTTTTATAAAATCTCTAGGTGAGAAATTTTTCTAAATTTATCTTAAATAGTGAAATAATTTAGATGAAATTTCAATAAAAAAATTTATTCTTTCCAAATAAAAAATTTTGGTGAAAAATATTTGACAACTATCCAAGGATGAGAATCTTAGAAATGTCAAATAATAAATTTTTTAATAAATCTTTAGGTGATAAATTTCTTTAAATTTATTGCAAATGGTGAAAGAATTTAAATGAAATTTTAAGAAAATAGTTGTCATATTATTTTCTTTCCAAAGATAAAAAACCTAACAAGAGTTTTTTTTCTAAATAAACCCAAATAGTGGAAAATTTAGAAACAAAACTTAATTTTTTTCTAAATAGACCCAAATGGTGAAAAATTTTAAAAATAAAAAAATTAAAGAAAATAAAAAAATAATTAAAATTTTTTTCAACAATAGAGCCTTTTCAAGAAATCAAGTAAAATTTTTGAATACTCTTGAGGTGAAGAAATAATTTTAAGAATTCTACCAGATTGATGAAGAATCTTAAAAGTTATTTTCAATATTCCAATATTAAAATTTAAGACCATTAGAATTAAGAGTTTAAGACAATTTAAAATAAAATATACCATCATTGGATAGGAATGTGGGGGTGCTATAACTTTTTTCATATGTAACCGAACTCTTGAATCATGTTCTGATTAGTAGACTAAAACTTATTCTTTTAGAGACCCTTAGTCAAGCTTAGGAGCTCTTTAAAATGATAAATTCATTAGGTGGCCAATCATACCTAGAAAAAGATTAGTGGTGACTTTTTTTTTAAATCTAGCTATGAATTTTTGGATCTATATGTTATGGCAATTTCGCGATTCCATCAGGGACAATTATAGAGAGTTAGGCCATAACATTTTAAATTTATCCTATCTTTTGATCTAATGGCTTTAAAATGTAAATATTATGTTATTTATTACTAACAGTTTTTCCTGTCTTTTATTTTATTTATAGGGGTTGACAATTATAAGTTTTTTCACACACACTATCACATACATTTGCATTACATGAGCTTTATACCCGAGTTTCGTCCCTCTTAGAAAGGAGTTAAGTACATATTCTCGTGAGATGATAATCTCCGTAATGGCTAGCAAAATACTCACTCAAATTGAATCTCTTTTGTTAGTAATCTGTGATGGGTGAGGAATAAAATGCCTTATTTATTTATAATGGACAATAATGTAAAGAACAATTTGAGAGCATTTAGAAGTCAAAGTCATTTAACCCTGTATATAATCTACACTTAAGAGGCCAGCCTTAAGATAGAGCCATTTTTACCCGTTGATAGATGTACCCCGAAATTAGGACACAAAAAGGAACAGTTTGTGATCTAACTAGTTTGTTTGTTTGACTTTGTGCATTTGCATCATTTCAATATCATTTAATTCTATGCATCATTTTCATGGTCATGTTTAACATTGTCATTTGCATCATTCTCATATAAGGAATATTTGCCACATATAAGTTATTAATAAACCAGATCTCATACCTACATCTAAGAAAAGCCAAATGCAATTAAAGTCTACATCAATTCGTTATGAATTTGCTCATCAATTGAAAATCAGATCAGAGAAAGGTCAAAGAAAAAAGGGTAATTGCTTGCCTGAAGGTTTTATCTCATCATTGGTTGAAAGAGTTCATTTCGATCTCCAACAAAATGACCTGACTGATATAAATAATATTTGGGGATGCATGTGTAGAACAAGGCATGAGGTATTTGAGAATAAATATGAAGATATAGCTTTACTGCTTTAAGTGGATGTGGACAATAATTTAATCAAAGCCATCCTTTAGTTTTAGGATCCTTCTTATAGGTGTTTTATCTTCAATGAAATAGATATAGTGCCAACAATTGAAGAATACATGATCCTACTTCGCTTTGATTTGCCAAACCCAGATAAGATTTATTGATCAAATAAAGTGAGTTATCGTAAGAAGCTTGCATAAATGCTTGAACTTAGCTTGCCTCAAATTGATGCATGTGTTAAGATGAAAGGAGAAAGTAAGGCTATCTCATAGGGTTTTCTGCGAGACTTCATCTAAGGTATTTGAATGATAATCAGCAGTTAGTGGCAATGGCTATAGCTCTATATAGATTGGTAATCTTTTCAAAAGTCATTGGATATTTTGACGTCATAGTGATAGACTTTATCAATCAGTTAGAAAACAAAGTTAATGTAGCACTAACAATTTTAGCAGAAACTATTCGTTCCTTGAATTTTTGTCACAGAAATGTTAAAGGTCGATTTAATGGGTGCTTACAATTGCTTTACATATGGATGAAGAATTATGTCAAATGTGACGAAAGCAAGTTTTGCAAACCATACCTTTGTTTTAGTATTCGAATCAAGAAGTTTTCTTACAGCACATGGCCTAAAGCAAATTAAAAAAAAAAGAATAGGTTTCATATTTTCATGCGCTTGATAACCAAAGGATAATTTAGCGAGTACCTTCGATGTATCATGATTTAGTGTTATATAGTTGTGGGAATCAACCTTGGGCGTTCTTATTGGGCCTATGAGGTGCTGTTACTTATACCATAACTTTGGTAAAAAGACAATCTAGATGTGAGCAATTTATTTTAGAAACCTATGAACTTTGTAAACACCATTTTATTATTATTATTTCTTTTCTTTTATTTTTTATT
Organism: Durio zibethinus; assembly: GCF_047325235.1. Taxonomy (NCBI): domain Eukaryota; kingdom Viridiplantae; phylum Streptophyta; class Magnoliopsida; order Malvales; family Malvaceae; genus Durio; species Durio zibethinus. The sequence continues at coordinate 32,221,173 of NC_143165.1, forward strand.
TTTTATTTTTTTGGCACCTTTATGCCTACCGTCGGTAGTAGCACTGCCAGCGGCTCTGACAATCATGGTCAGTCAATATGATAGTCGATGGTTGCCATAATCTTAGACAACCAAAATCTCAATTTTTTTGAGATTTTGGTCTTCTTTTTTGCTTTATAAATAGAGCCATAAAAGAGGAAGCCTATAAGAGAAAAAGCTAAGGAAAAACCTTGAAAAGAAAAAAGCACTCTACCAAATTTTTTTTAAAAAGTGTTCTATGAAAAAAACAAAAAAAAAATCAAGTAAACAAACCAAAAATCACATCCCATGGTTATAGGGAGACCTAGCACCAACATTAAAAAAAAAAAAAAATAGCAACAAAACCAACAAACCTTTTTTTGGCTAAAACTTTCAACGTTGATCTACGATGATTGAAAAATTTTTTTCAAGAAAAAAAGGCCGAATTTGGGTTAAGAGAGACGAGAGAATCACCTGCCAATTTTTAAAAAATTTTTCGATGACTTCTATGATGGCCGATAATGACACCGATAATTAGTGACAGTAATGGTTGTGACTGCCAGAAAGTTTTTTTTATTTGGAGAGAAAAGCTCTCTCTTTTAGAGAAAGAAAGCTCAGAAAAAAAATGATGAAATAAAATTTTTTTATGGTTTTTATATAAAAAAAGTGGAAGTAACACCGTTTAGGTAAAAGCAAAATGATGTTATTTTAAGCACCTAAGATTCGCGCGTGAACCTGTGACCCACCTCTGCCTCAGACCTAGATCAGTTTAACTGAATCACTGTTGGACCGTCGATCAGTCCAAACTATCGAACTAGATCGTTCCTAACCAACTTACCCAGATCGACATTGATCGGACCGTTGACCGGTCCGGTTCAAGTAAAAAAATTTTTTTTAATTTTTTTATTTTTTAAAAAAATTTTATATTATTTATTTTAAATTTTATTTTTAATATTTATGCATGTTAAAATATTTAAATTTGTTAGAATAAAATAATAAATAAATAAAAATAAATGATGAAATATATAGTTAAAAATTTTAATAATTTTGTTAATTTTTAAAATAAACCTTATAAGATAATAATAATTAAAAATAAAAAATGTAAAAAAAGAAAATTTTTATCTGATGATGAGATTTAAAAGTACTTTTAGTAGTGATACTTATGAAATCTCTAAATAAGAAAATTATTTTTAAATATTATCAACATATTGAAGTATTTATAAAATGTTTTCACTATAATAAAAATTTTCTTTTTTTGGGCTAAAGTAGTAAATAAAATAATAAAGAATGAGGAAAAAGAAAATATTATCCGAGGATGAGATTCTAAAAGTATTTTGAGTAATGATGCTTTACGAAATCCCTATGTGAGAAATTTTTTTTAAATATTAACAATGTATTAGAATATTTATAAAAATCTTCAACATGATAAAATTTTCTCTTTTTTTCAATAAAAAAATAAGAATAATAATTCAATAAATAAAGTCAATAAAATTTATAAAGGAGTAAAATAAAATGTTTGCATCAATATATTAGCATTTTGTATTGCATACACAATATTGATTTTTACGAAAAGTAAATCCGAGCCTTTGAGGATGAGATTTTAAGGTATTTTGAGAAATGATGCCTAAGAAATCTCTAGGTGAGAAAGAGTTCTTTTAATGTTATCAACGTATTGAAACATTTTAAGAATCATTTCAATAGATAGGCTTTAATTTGTTTTTCTTAAATAAAAATGAAAAAATGAATAATAAAAGATATTAAAAAAGAAAAAACCAAAATTTCAATAAAAAAATTAAGAAAATTATTTTTCAAACACCGAAAATAAGATTGTTTTTATCAAAATCAATGGATAACACGTAATTAATTGGTATTGTTTTAAATAGACGATGTAGGAGTGTTAATCATTTTTTCACACGTAACTGACTCTTAAACCTAACTGTTTCACAGACTCTAAAATTATCTTTTTAATAAATTTTAATAACTTTTAAGATTTTATTAAAATGATAAATTTTAATAGGTGGCTAATTGCACATAGCCAAAAAAGATTGGTGGCGACTCTGTTATTTTTTTTTCATTTTCAAATTCATTGAAAAAACACAAAATCATTAAGACAGTTTGGCGATCCACTGAGAAGTCCTTTATTTTTTAAAATCAAACTAAAATTAACTACATGTTATTATCAAATTTTGATTTAAATAATCTTAATCGATATTTAATCTTAATTTTCTAGATTCTGAATTTATTTCTTTTAATAAAAAAATAAATAATAAATAAATAATAAAAAGAAAAAAGAAAAAATTTTGCAGACATTTATTTTTTTGTTCTTTTTTTTTTATGTATTATTCTTAATAAATTAGGATACATTTGCATACACAATGACACGATGCACCTCATGCATGGGCTCTATACCCAGGCTCTATCCCTTATAGGAGAAAGTATAGTACATATGCCCTCATGAGGTGATAACCTCTATAATGGTATGCGAAATACTTTCACTTAGATTGAACGCTTTTCGTTCATAGCCTGTAATGGATGAGGATCAAGATGCCTTACTAGTCCAACATGGATGACAGTAAAAAACAATTTGAAAAGCTTTAGATGCATGTCAACCTGAACCAATCATATAATAAGCCATAAGAAGCCAACCTTAGATAGAGCTTCGCCCACCATTTTTTAGAAAATACTTAAGTCCAAAACATGTAGGACTAAAAGTTGTGTATAATAAAAAAAACACAAACAAAAATGAAAACAAATAGAAAAAATAAAAAAAATCTCAAAAAGAAAAAAAATATAATTTTGTCAATATCAAACCACATATTCATGCTAACTCAACTTTGTTTTTCTTTTGCTTTTCACATTAATCATATCATATAATCTTGCATCAAGATATTTGTTCTAGGACATCTTTCTCCCAAGAAGTCTTCATAGATCTCGTAAAACTACAGATTTGCTTATCCTCTATCAATGTCCCATGTGAACCATATAATGAAGTATATGTTTTGTCAAAGGAAGCCCAGCAAAAAAAAAAGATTGATTACCTATTGGTTTTGTGTCAAAATTGCCTGAAAAGGTGTATTTGGATCTCACACAGAATAATTTAAAAGACTTAATCACCATTTGGGGTCAGTTAAGTGAAAAAAAAAAAGAAAATTTTTACAAGAAGTATGGGTAGATTGCATCCCTTATTTCGGTAGTGATTGATAAATAGTTGGTCAGGACTGCTATATAGTTTTAGGATCCATCTTATAGATGCTTCATTTTTAATCAAGAGGATTTGATGCTAACTATTGACGAGTATTTGATTTTACTTATGATAGAACTACAGTATTCGGATAAAGTGTTTACTTAAAAGTCAAAATTAGGTTAACGTAAAACGTTGGCCAAGCTTATAGGGGTTAAAGTAGAAACCATAGATTCTTTCGTAAAGCCTAAAGGTGAACATCCAGGTATCCATTGAAACTTTCTTTGAAGCTTTATTCGAGGACATTTAAATAGTGATCAAGGCATGGCTGTGTTTGCTTTAGCGTTGTATGGTATGGTGATCTTCTTAAAGGCTTTGGGTTACATCGAGATAACTATAGTGGATTTTTTTGAGCAAATTAAAACTCAAGCAATTAATCCCACACCATTAGTCCAAGTCAAAACCATCAAGTCATTGAATTTCTATCGATGGAATGAAAAAAGACAGTTCATAGGGTGTATACCACTATTATAAGTGTGGGTCAAAAATCATTTTAAGTGAGAAAAGTACATTTTCAAAGCTGTATATTTGAAACAAAGCATCAATTGAAGAGTTTTACAGAAGCCAATGGTCGATAATGAAGACCAAGAAAGAATGGGTTCTATTCTTGCGAAGGCTTACTGGGGATGAAATAAAAATGGATGGCATCTTGGATGCCTTGTGTGCCCATGTTGTATCATGGAAAAAATGAATCATGGATACCACTGTTAGGATTATGAGGTGTTGTAAGTTATACTCCGTTAATGGTGCTAGCAATTTGGTGCAAAATAGTTTATTCTTGCCACTCATGGCCTAGTCCAAGTAGAATTCATTTACGGAGAACCAAATCCACCAAGAACTTTGGAGTAATTAATCTAAGCATGGAAAAAAATACGAAAAATGAGATTAGGGCCTCTCATCGACAAAGTCACCCTTGATTATCTGATTTGAAAAGCGAGGTGGCTTAAAGACATAATACTACCTCTTGATAGCAGCTTTTATCAATTAGTTAACCTTTCGATAGAAGTGCAATTATTAGAAGTCGAGTTTGTCAAGAAAAAATTAAAAGCTGAAAAAGAGGAAAAAAAAAAAATTTGAGACTTCGTCAGAAGATGGGACAGTTAAAATATACAGCAAAAGTAAAATAGAATAGATTAGAGAAGGTCATAAAAGAACAAGATGTGGCCAACAATGATTTGAAAGATCTACACTAAGAAAATAAAAGATTGTGAGTCTAATTCAAAACTGAAAAATACTTTCACTTAGATTGAATGCTTTTCGTTCATAGCCTGTAATGGATGAGGATCAGGATGCCTTACTAGTCCAACATGGATGGCAGTAAAGAATAATTTGAAAAGCTTTAGATGCATGTCAACCTGAACCAATCATATAATAAGCCATAAGAAGCCAACCTTAGATAGAGCTTCGCCCACCATTTTTTAGAAAATACTTAAGTCCAAAACGTGTAGGACTAAAAGTTGTGTATAATAAAAAAAACACAAACAAAAATGAAAACAAATAGAAAAAATAAAAAAAATATAATTTTGTCAATATCAAACCACATATTCACGCTAACTCAACTTTGTTTTTCTTTTGCTTTTCACATTAATCATATCATATAATCTTGCATCAAGGTATTTGTTCTAGGACATCTTTCTCCCAAGAAGTCTTCATAGATCTCGTAGAACTACAGATTTGCTTATCCTCTATCAATGTCCCATGTGAACCATATAATGAAGTATATGTTTTGTCAAAGGAAACCCAGCAAAAAAAAAAAAGATTGATTACCTATTGGTTTTGTGTCAAAATTGCCTGAAAAGGTGTATTTGGATCTCACACAGAATAATTTAAAAGACTTAATCACCATTTGGGGTCAGTTAAGTGAAAAAAAAAAAAGAAAATTTTTACAAGAAGTATGGGTAGATTGCATCCCTTATGTCGGTAGTGATTGATAAATAGTTGGTCAGGGCTGCTATATAGTTTTAGGATCCATCTTATAGATGCTTCATTTTTAATCAAGAGGATTTGCTGCTAACTATTGAGGAGTATTTGATTTTACTTATGATAGAACTACAATATTCGAATAAAGTGTTTACTTAAAAGTCAAAATTAGGTTAACGTAAAATGTTGGCCAAGCTTATAGGGGTTAAAGTAGAAACCATAGATTATTTCGTAAAGCCTAAAGGTGAACATCCAGGTATCCATTGAAACTTTCTTTGAAGTTTTATTCGAGGACATTTAAATGGTGATCAAGGCATGGCTGTGTTTGCTTTAGCATTGTATGGCATGGTGATCTTTTTAAAGGCTTTGGGTTATATCGAGATAACTATAGTGGATTTTTTTGAGCAAATTAAAACTCAAGCAATTAATCCCACACCGGTAGTCCAAGTCAAAACCATCAAGTCATTGAATTTCTATCGATGGAATGAAAAAAGATAGTTCATAGGGTGTATACCACTATTATAAGTGTGGGTCAAAAATCATTTTAAGTGAGAAAAGTAAATTTTCAAAGCTGTATATTTGAAACAAAGCATCAATTGAAGAGTTTTACAGAAGCCAATGATCGAAAATGAAAACCAAGAAAGAATGGGTTCTATTCTTGCGAAGGTTTACTGGGGATAAAATAAAAATGGATGGCATCTTGGATGCCTTGTGTGCCCATGTTGTATCATGGAAAAAATGAATCATGGATACCACTGTTAGGACTATGAGGTGTTGTAAGTTATACTCCATTAATGGTGCTAACAATTTGGTGCAAAATAGTTTATTCTTGCCACTCATGGCCTGGTCCAAGTAGAATTCATTTACGGAGAACCAAATCCACCAAGAACTTTGGAGTAATTAATCTAAGCATGGAAAAAAACACGAAAAATGATATTAGGGCCTCTCATCGACAAAGTCACCCTTGATTATCTGATTTGAAAAGCGATGTGGCTTAAAGACATAATACTACCTCTTGATAGCAGCTTTTATCAATTAGTTAACTTTTCGATAGAAGTGCAATTATTAGAAGCCGAGTTTGTCAAGAAAGAATTAAAAGCTAAAAAAGAAGAAATAAAAAAGAAAAATTTGAGACTTCGTCAGAAGATGGGACAGTTAAAATATGAAGCAGAAGTAAAATAGAATAGATTAGAGAAGGTCATAAAAGAACAAGATGTGGCCAACAATGATTTGAAAGATCTACACTAAGAAAATAAAAGATTGTGAGTCCAATTCAAGACTGAAAAAGTCACTACGTCTTATTTTAGTCGATAATGTGAAATGGATGAGCTCTAAGAGGAAATGAACTAATGAAAAGGCAAAGCTCAAGAAAAATAAGAGGAAGCCACTAGAATTTGTTAAGAATGCTAGAATTGGAAGATGTTATATGTTACAACTTCAGCAAGATTGGTGGAATGCCAAAAAAAAAAGAAAAGGTTGAAAGCCATGCTCGTAAAAGAGACAAGAAAGCACCTTAAAGTATTGAACGAAAAAGAATCACTTCACTAGGTGATCTTACAACTGTAATACCATAAGCACCATATTTAAGTAATAATAGATGAGAGGTAAAGAGGGAAAAAAGATTAAATCTTTATATGTGATTCAAAAGAGATGTCCACATGAGATGGAAAGTTGAAAGCTTATAGAGGTAATAATACATAGAGCATCTAACTAATCAAGTTTATAAGGTAATGAAAAAGGCATAGAAGATGGTTGAAAGGGTAAAAGCGTTAAAAAGAAAAGTCAATCTCGTAGGAGAATATGGACAGTGCCTAGTAAATTTTTTAGATGAAGTCAAGGATCATTTGAGCAAGTTAAATGCTTCTATGGATATAATTCTAAGATGATAAATCTCATGTAACAAAAGTTGTATGAAATTAGTGAAAATTTCTAGTACTAAAATTTATCCAAGAGCAAATATCTCCCACTTGTATTCATGCATCATTTGTACCATTTTTGTTTTTCCAAAAAAATCGTAAAAAATGAAAAATAAAATTTTCAACACATGGCATTTTGATTTTTTGTGGTAATAAAGGTTCAAGAATAGTTCACCCACCAAAAATTTTGACTCAACCTATTTGCCATTCATACAACACAAAAGCTCAAATAAGAATCATAGAACAAGAACAAGCCAATCAGTTTGAAAGGATTGAAAATGCTTAAAGAAATATTAGAGGATCTTAATAAGATAATGGAGATACTCAAGAATTTTGATAAATAAAAAATACTAGAAAAAAATCTCAACTTTCAAGAGCAATCACCAGATATGATGGATCTTACATACCCTTTAGGGTTTGAGCCATAGCCAACCCAACCTTCTTAAAGAATAAGAATTTAAATTCCTACTCTCAGAGGATATTCCAATCCTTATCCAAGAATGACATCCATACTTACTTCAAGATAGTTCTAAAACTTCACTAATCTTGTTATGATGGAAAAATCACCTGAGCCAATCTTAGTTCCTGACTTGGATGATCCTAAAGAGAGAAAAGCTAGGGACAAAGATACTTGAGAAAAAAAAAGTACCAATGCCCAACAAAAAAATGAAATTATTAGAAGAAAGACCTAAGGCCATGAAGGAATGAATTTTTATGACTTCACAATTGCAACTAACCTTTGTATGGTGGTCATTCCATCTAAATTCAAGGTCTTTAAATTTGAAAAATATAGTGGCACAAAATGCCTAATGACTCATGTCACCATGTATTATCATAAGATGACGGTATATGCTCGTAATGAGAAACTATTGATGCATATATTTTAGGATAACCTTGCGGGATCTATAGCCAGATGGTATATTCAACTAGATAGGACTTATAATCATTCCTGGTAAGAGCTTACAAGGCCATTCCTTACACAATACCAGCATGTCATGGATCTAGTTCTAGATCATCTATCTCTATAGAGCATTAGAAAAAGCCAACAGAAAGTTTTAAAGAGTATGCACAGAGATGAAGAGATATGATCGCATAAGTACAACCTCTCTTCACTAAAAAAAATAACTGTCTTATTTGTGAACATCCTAAAAGTATTGTATTATAAGAGATTGATAAGTAATGCAAGTAAAAAGTTTACAGATGTAGTGATATCAGGTGAAATTATTAAAAATGTCATAAAGAATGGCAAGCTCAATATAGGAGAAACAAGTGGCACAAATAGAGGTGCTGCATAAAAAAAAAATGAAGCCTAAGCAGTAAACTATATAAGGCAATAGTTCAAAAGCTTCACGTCATACCTCACACCAGTGTATCAAACTCATTACCCTTTTGTAAATAATATTACATCCATCATTCATTCGTATAAGCCATACCAGCCATTACAATAACCACCTTATCCACCTCAGTTTCAGTCATCTTTTTTGACACCTACATATTCATACAACTATCCTGCTGCACCTATTAGACTAGAATGAAGGCCTAATCCAATTAGTGGGTCGAGAACCTTAAGAAATACCCAAGAAAGAATCACTTTCGATCCTATCCTTATGACATACACAGATTTGTACTTTTAATTTATTAAGAAACATTTATTAGCCCCTATTATTATTGAACCTTTGAAATCTTTTTTTCTCAAATGGTATGATCCCAATGCACATTATGATTATCATTATGGAAACCCAGGCCATTTTACTAAAATTTATACTATTTTGAAGTGTAAAATGTAGAGGTTAATTAATAAAAGGGTGTTAAATTTTGATACTAGCCAATGAGGGACTCAAAATGTTAATGAAAATCCTCTACTAAATCATCTTAGACCATCAATAAATGCTTTGATTGGTGACCAAGCAAACTACGTAAAGAGAGGGATAGAATAAGTTAAAACTTCGATGGCTAAGGTGTTTGAAGCCTTGGTCAAGGCTGATATATTGATGTTAATAAAACCTCAAAATTGCTCTAAAGTGATTAACTCAATTGAAAAGCTATAATTATCATAAAAGCACTTTAGAACATTCTATTAAAAGTTGTAACCAATTTCGTCAAGAGGTGTAAAAGTTAATAGATGTGGGTCGAATAGAGTTTTACGAAAAAAAAAGTTGATGAAGCCTGAAATGTCTACCATTGATTTAAATAATAAGTTTATGCATAGACCAGTAACTATTTACTATGATGAGAAGTCGACACCGAGGTTAGAAAAGTTTATCTTCTTACCAGTAGTGACAATTAAAGTTTTTTATACCAAAATAATAAAGCAGTACCTTGAAAATATGATTGTAATGTTATAGTTAATTTAGATACTATAAACATAATGGACATAGGAGGTCTAACTCGAAGTAGGAGATGTTATACTCTAAAAACACTAAAAAAAGCTAGAAAAAAGAAAGTAAAAGTGTAAGAAGAAGATGAAAGTCAGAGTAATCTTGTTTTAGTCTCAGATAAAGAATGTTAGAAGTCGATCTCTGAGAATGAAGCTTGTGAATTTTTAAAGCTAATAAAATATAGTAAGTATAGTGTGGTAGAACAGTTGAACAAGATGCTAGCTAAAATTTTACTATTATTATTATTGCTGAGCTTAGAATTACATCGTAATGCTTTACTGAAAGTACTTAATCAAGCATATGTGTCCCACAATGTCTCTATTGAATACGTAGAATAGTTTATTGACAATATGATAATTTTAAACTACATCTCTTTTAATGATAAAGAGATTCTCTTGAGGGGTGAAGAAGTACTAAGGTTCTTTATATTATTATAAAATGCAAGAGTCATATAATGGCTAAAGTTTTAATCGATAATGGTTCATCAATCAATGTTATACCTATGACTGGTTTGGCAAAACTACCTATTAATAGATCTTATATGAAGCCTAGTCATATGATAGTTTGAGCCTTTGATGAAACTCGAAGAGAGGTGCTAGGAGATATAAAAATATCGTTACAAATTGATTCTTGCATTTTCAACATAAAATTTTAAGTTATGGATATCTCTTCCTTATACAATTGCTTGTTAGGTAAGTGTCATTCCATCTTTATTGCATAAAAAAGTTAAATTTATTATTGATGGAAAACAAACATATGTGGTAGTAGAAAAAAGCTTTACTGGTAACTCAACTGGCAAATATTCCTTATGTAAAAGTAATAGATGAAGCCCTTGAGTGCTTTTACAGATCTTTTGAAATTACCAATGAAACATATATAGCTGAAAGATATAAATTATATTCACCACATCTGTCTAAGACTACTAAAATGATCATTAAGTAGCTTACTTGGATAAGATGGCAATTAAAAGCTGGATTTAAAAAGAATCTATAAGGAACCACGAAGCCGCCAACAATATATGAAAAGAAAGATAGATTCAGCTTGAGTTATAAACTGATAAGAGGGGATCGAATGAAAATGGTGAACGAGAATAAAGAAAAAAGAATGGTTAATCTTGAGAGATATGAGCCAGAATCAAAGACTATGATCATTTCGTACCTCTATAATTTTTTTTGTTTGAGAAGATGTATCTACCCAGATTCATTTAAAGCCCTAAGTATAGAATTGGTATAAGAGTTTTCAGAGCTAGCCATTCAAATGGTAGATGATGTAAAAAAGAAAAGTTAGGATGAAGAGTTGTTCGTGCACCCTTATCTTCTAGATTTAGAGTTAGATAATTGAAAAGTCATAAAGTTGTATGTTGTCTTTAAAACTTCCAAAAAGTAATGTACTATGAAACTTTAAATCCCTAATTACTCTTGATGAGCATTAGCAGATATTTTGTGATGTGTTTATGTTTGTTGTTTTAATAAAAGACTTAGAAAATGTGATTGCATTTCTTTTATTCGCGTTCACTTTCATTCATTTGAATAATTTCTCTTTTTATAATTTTCTTGCCATTCCATTTTTGTGTGCCACTATTCTCTTTATCTCACACTTTGTAAGGTTTCAAATAATGAACATGAAGATAATCATAATAATAATCTTGGATTTAATTTCGAAAACCTAATTTATGTTAACGAACTTGATAATGAAGAAGATTTAGATAATTACGCACTGTTTTTTTATTTGTTAAAATTAATAGAACATAAAATAAGCCAATTGAGCCCCACTAAGAAATTACCAAATTAGTGAATTTTTAGGATGATGAAAATAAAAAAGAGGTTAAAATTGGTACATTCCTTTTACCAGCTGATTGGTAAAAGCTAAAAGAGCTACTCTGAGAATATATGGATGTGTTTGCATAGTCTTATCAGAATATGCTAGGACTTAGTACAATTTGCAGAGCATAAGTTACCTTTGAAACCAGAATATAAGCCAATATAGCAAAAGCTAAAGTGCATAAAGCTAGAGATATTGCTAAAAATAAAAGAGGAAGTGAAAAAATAATTTGATGCTAGATTTTTGGAGGTAGCAAAATATCCTGAATGGGTAGCCAATATAATGATAGTTCTCAAGAAGGACGAAAATATGAGATTGTGTGTCGATTATTGAGACCTAAATAAGGCGAGTTCCAAGGATAACTTTTCTCTACCTTATATCAATACTCTAGTAGATAAAAATTACCAGGCATTTTACATTTTCCTTTATGGATGGCTTTACATGCTATAATCAAATCAAGATAGCTCAAGATGTTATGGAGAAAACAACATTTATGACCATATAGGGGACATTCTGTTACAAAGTCATGTCTTTTGGGTTGAAAAATACCGGTGCTACTTATTAAAGAGTGATGGTGACTCTCTTTCATGAGATGACGCATAAAGAGATAGAAGAGTATATGGATGATATGATTATAAAATCTCGTAAAAAAAGATCATGTAGTCAATCTTAAAAAGTTGTTGATAGGCAAAGAAGATTTCAGTTGAAGTTAAATTCTGTCAAGTGCACATTTGATGCTAAATCAAGAAAACTATTGGGCTTTGTGGTCAGTGAAAAAGGAATCGAAGTTAATTTAGATAAGATACCAGCTATTTAGAACTTATCCCCTCCTCATACTTCGAAAAGGTGTGAGGGTTTATAAGAATATTAAATTATATTGCTCATTTTATCTCTTAACTCATTTATAAGTGCGATCCCACTTTCAAGCTTCTTAAAAATATGATCTAGAAGAATGGAATGATGAATGCCAATAAGCTTTTGATAAAATCAAAAAATACTTATCAAATCTACCTGTGTTGGTGCCGCCCATTCTTGGAAAACTTTTGATTTTGTACTTAATAGTACATGAGAATTCAATAAAATGTATGCTAGGGCAAAAAGATGAAACTAATAGGAATAAATGAGCAATTTACTACTTAAGCAAAAAGTTCACTGATTATGAGTCCAAGTATTCACCATTAGAGAAGATGTATTATGCATTAGCCTGAACAGCTTGAAAGCTCAGACAATACGTGCTTTATCATAGTACTAACTCATAGCCAAGTTAAATCTTATTAAGTATATCTTCAAAAAGCCTTTATTGACAAAAAGAATAGCATGGTGACAAGGTATGCCTTCAGAATATGATATTGTTTATATGACTTAAAAGGATATTAAAGGGAATGCAATAGTCGAGTTCCCTGTCGATCGTGCAACTGAAAATTATGAGCCAATGAAATTGGATTTTTCTAATGAAGATGTGATGGCCATTGAAGAAAATGAACATGTTGAAAAGTCTTGGAGAATGTATTTTGATGGAACTGCTAATGCTTTAGGCCATGGTATTAGGGTAATTTTAATATCTCCTGATGGGCATTATTATCCCATCACAGCTAGATTGAATTTTAATTGCACAAACAATGTGGTTGAATACGAGGCATGTATTATGGGTTTGTAAGTAGCAATTGAAAAAAAGATCAAAGTGTTGGATGTGCTTAGAGATTCAACTCTGGTCATCTATCAGTTACGGAATGAATGAGAGACAAAAGATTCCAAGTTGATCTAGTACCATAAATACATCTCTGAGTTGGTCAAACAATTTGAAAAAATTCAGTTTGAACATCTACCTAGAGAGAAAAACTAAATTGCTGATGCACTGGCTACTCTAGCTGCAATGATGAAAATAGATGTAAATATTAAGATCCAACCCATCAAGTTGGATATGAAGGATGTTCCAATGCATTACTCAGGTGTTGAAGAAAAAGTTACTAGGAGGCCATGGTATTATGACATTGTACAATATATCAAAGGTCAACAATACTCGGAGCATACAATAAAAAATGATAAAAGACTATCAAAAGGTTGGCTATGAGTTTCTTTCTTGATAGAGATGTCCTCTAGAAAAGGAGTAGAGATCAAGTACTCTTAAGATGTGTGAGTGAAGTTGAGGTAAAAAAGATTATTGAAGAAGTACATGATGAAGTCTGTGGGGTACATGTAAATGGTCATATGATGGCTAGACAAATCATGAGAGTTGGCTATTATTGGTTGAAAATAGAGGGTGACTGTATGCTCGCTCTCTATGTAGGGCATGGATGTCATTGGTCCCATCATTTCAAAAGTTTTGAATAGACATAAATTCATCTTTGTGATGATTGATTACTTCATGAAGTGGATAGAAGCTACATCGTATGCTAGCATGACATAAATCATAGTATGTAAGTTCATAAAAAAAGAGATAATATGTATATATGGGCTTTCAAAGATAATTATTTATAATATTGCCAAAAACTTGAATAGCAAAATGATGAATGAAGTGTACACTCAGTTCCAATTTCATCATCATAATTTTGCACTATATCGCCCAAAAATGAATGGGGCAATGAAGTTGCAAACAAGAATATCAAAAGAATCCTAGAGAAAACGATTGATACTCGTAAATATTGATACGAAAAATTACTTTTTGCCTTGTATGCTTATAAGACATTAGTTTGAAGATCTACTAGGGCCACCCCTTTCTCTTTGGTTTATAGAATGGAAGTTGTGATGCCAGTCGAAGTAGAAATTTCCTCATTGAGAGTTTTAATGGAAGTAAGCTAGAGGAAGCAGAATGGGTTCAAAATTGCTACGAGCAGCTAAACCTCATTGAAAAGAAAAGATTTACAGTGCTTTGCCATGGTCAATTGTATCAGAAGAGAATGATGAAAGCACATGATAAGAAAATTTGCCATCGTTGCTTTTAAAAAGGAAACTTAGTGCTAAAAAGGATCATCTCAAATCAATATGATAATTAAGAAAACCAAATTAGGAGGGCTTGTATGAAGTGATAAAGGTCTTTTTCCAATGGGGCATTGATTTTAGCAAAAATGGATGGAAGTGATTTACCTACTCTGATAAATTCAGATGTTATAAAAAATATTTTACTTAAAAAAAAAAAGAAAAAGTTAAAAAAATAACATATATAAGCTGAAAACTTGTAAAAGGCAGCTTAGACGTGGAAGAGAAGCATTATCAAGAGAAAACCTTACATCACAAGGGCAAGTGTGGTTTGATGAACTGTAAAGAATCAAGGAAGTCATCTGATACAATTTTGGAAAAGAAATCTAGGAAAATTTTGTTCATGATTATCTAGTAATCATTACTTAGGTACTTTTGTTCCTTCCTAAACACTTTTGTTACCATGCACTTATTATCAGTTTAATGAAATATGTTTTCTTTCCTTCAGAAATAATGCATATCCATTCTTTTTTCTCATTTGATATCTTTGTTCACCTTACAAATGAATAAGAAAAATGTGTGATTGTATTTTGTTTGTCTTGAACTTAAAATGATGAAAAAACAAACATTAAATATCTTAGTATTACTTTTTAAAAGTTGACAAAAGCAGATGAAAAAGGATGAGAAAAACATGTTGTAGATTTATGGAAAAGAAAAATATTATTAAGGAAGAAAACAATGGTTAGATATTAATAACATACTGGTCATATGGCAATTGTTAGGAATTTTGATACAAGAAGCAAAAGGTGAGAAATTTTGAGATCCTTTTTACCATAATTAGAAATGAACAATTTTGATTACATTACATACATTGCATCTAGAGCATTCAGTACGTGCTTCCACGAACGATTATAACAAGGACAAGGATTTTTCACTCCTTGGTAAAAATAAAATTTTGGTCTTTAGGTAAAGATAATAATCAAACAAGAGATTTCAAAAGAAAAAGGTTTGTTTGTTTAAAGATGAAAAATTAGTTTCAAGAAAAAATAAAATTTTAAAAGTTATTGAGCCTCTGCTCAGAGGAGCTTTTCCAAAATGAAATTTTAAAGTTATTAAGCCTCTGCTCAAAGGAGCTTTTCCAAAATGAAAATTTAAAGTTATTAAGCCTCTACTTAGAAAAGCTTTTTCCAAGATAAAATTTTTAAAGTTGTTGAACTTTTGCTTAAAAGAGTTTTTCTAAAATGAAATTTTTAAAGTTGTTGAGCCTTTGATTAGAGGAGCCTTTTCCAAGATGAATTTTTAAAATTGTTGAACCTCTGATTGGAAGAGCCTTTTCCAAGATGGATTTTTAAAGTTATTGAGTCTCTAATTAGAGAAGTCTTTTCCAAGATGAATTTTTAAAGTTTGTCATAACGTCTAAATCTGTGGACCTATCGCTAGACATTGAGTTAAGGAGTCACCACCAATCTTTTTTATTTAGTTTTGATTGACCACCTAACTGAATCTATCCATTTTTAAAGAGGCTTAGGTATCTTTAAAGGGTAGATTCAATGTCTATGAAACTAAAACTATGTATGTGAGTACGGTTATGTGTGAGGAGGGTTATAACACCTCTACAATACCTATCAAATGATGGTACCAGCTTGATTTCGTATTATCCATTAAGCCTTAAAAATCTTACCAGATAATTAATTATTAAAAATTATTCTTAATTAATTCCAATACTTTTGACAAAAAATTAAGAAAATTCTTTCACCTAAAAAATATACAAAAAAAATATTTTTCTTTTGTAAGGGCTTCGTCATCAGATTATTTAGCATTTAAAAAAATTCCAACAAAAAAGTAAATTAATACTTCAACTTTTTCCTGAGATTTTTTTCTTATTTTATTTCTTTTTTAAAAGGATTAATCCTTTATTCAAGGAAATTTGTACCTTCAACTTTTCCTTAAAAAAAATTTTTTTTAACATTTTTACTTTCAAGAAAAATTGATACTCTTAACTTTTCCTCAAAAAAATATTTTTTAAAAATTTTACCTTCAAAGCAAATTGGTACTTTTAACTTTTTCTCAAAAAAAATATTTTTAAAAAATTTCATTTTCAAGAAAAATTAATACTTTCAACTTTTTCTTAAAAATGTTTCTTTGTGAAAAATATTCTTTGAAATATATATTTTTTATTTATTTATCTTTTTGTATTCATTCAAAAAAATTGATTGATAAATAATAAGCAAAAGAAAACTAAAAAAAAAAAGAAAAAGAAAACCAAAACAACTAGTGGCTCAGCTTAGGAAACTCTCCATGGCTTGGCTTCACATATAGGAAATAGCTCAGCTTATAGCTCAAATGGTGCAGAGCTGACTTGGGACGGAGGATCGGGTGGAGCGATTAGGTCAGGTCGCCCAATAGTTGATGCATGAATCCTTGAAATGGGTAAAAAAAAACCCAATCTTTTTAGCTAAAATGGCACAATTTATTAAGGCTATAAAAGTATTCTTTTAAGCTTCCATCTTCATTTCCCAAGTTCTTTCACTCTCTATAATTTTTGCTTTGCCTCTCTCTCTAGGAAAAGGCAAAAGTCGATCAGAAACTCTATAAGTTTTTAGGTTTTGATAAAATGCCATCATCACTGCCATCGCAGGTCATCGTCGGCCACCATTACTGACTACTGTTCAAGCCCATATTTTATCTTGAGGCTCATTTCAGTTTTCTCTATCGCACAATCTACTTGGTTCTTTCCTTACTATGTTTGGTGATGTGAAACCTCCTGGAAGTGGGTTAAAACCAAAAATCCAAATTAACCTAAGAAGGCTTATTTTCTTTTTTTCTTATTTTGCTATTTTTGACTATGTTTTTTTTTGTGTTTTGGTTTTTTACAAGAAATAGGGGTTTATTGACAATGGGTAGCCATTGGTGGAGGGCTGATAATGGTGGTATGGTAGAAAAGATAGTGTATTTATGGGGATTCTAGTGATGGGGTGATACTATTTTATGGCAATGGTGACGATAGAAGGTCAAATGGCTTTTTTAATGTAATCTATTCTTTTTTCCCCTATTTTGGTAGTCTGCACAATTGATTAAATAATAATGTTGAAGATAAGATCTCAGTTTAAAAATTGAGCATCTTATCCTTTTCAATCTAGATTTTAATTTCAAAAAACAATTGAATTTTAAACAATTAATCACCAAATCTTATCACCTATTTTATTTTTTTTTTATTTTATTGTATCATTTTAGTTATTTTCAGAGTAAGGTGTCTACAAAGTTATTGAGCCTCTGATTAGAAGAGCCTTTTTCAAGATGAAATTTTTAAAGTTATTAAGCCTCTACTTAAAAGAGCCTTTTCCAAGATGAATCTTTAAAGTTGTTAAGCCTTTGCTTAGAGGAACTTTTCCAAGATGAGATCTTTAAAGTTATTGAACCTTTGCTTAGAAGAGCCCTTTTAAAATATTCAAAAGTCATTGAGCCTTTACTTAAATGAGTCCTTTTAAATTTTTAAAAATCATCAAGCCTTTAAGAGAAGCCTTTTTAAATTTTCAATAATAATAATAATAATAATAATAATTAAGCATCTGTTTAGAAGAGCCTTTTAAATTTTTTTAAAAAAAAAAGATTTTATGCTTAATGTTTCTTTTTTCTGAATAAAATGGTTGTCTGTTTGTCTTTGCTTTATTTTTTATTCTCAAAATTAGATAAAGAGGGGCAACTGTAAACATCATTTTATTATTATTTTTATTATTTTCTTTTTTTTGTCACCCTTTTGTTGGCCACTGATAGTTGCACTACCAACAGCTTTAATAGCTCCCTACATCTGCACTACTAGCGGCTCTGATAGCCACCGACAGTCGATCTGATAGTCGATGATTGCTCTAGTCTTAGGTAACCAAAATCTCAGATTTTATGAGATTTTAGTATTCTTTTTTGCTCTATAAATAGAGCCACAAAGGAAAAAGTTTGTAAGAGAAAAAGCCAAGGAAAAACCCTATAAAAAAAACCAAAGAAAAATTCTAGATTAAAAAAAAATGTTTATAAAAAAAAATCAAGTAAACACAAACCAAAAATCACATCCCTTGGTTACGGGAAGACCTAACGCCAGCATAAAAAAAAAAGCAACAAAACCAAAAAACAAAATTTTGGCTGAAACTTTCAGCATTGATCTACAATGATTGAAATTTTTTTTTCAAAAAACAGAGGCTAGATTTGGGTTCAGGGAGGTGAGAGGATCACTTGCCAATTTTTGAAAATTTTTTTGGTGACTTCCATGGTGGTCAACAATGACATCGGTAACCAACGACGGCAGTAACTGCAGTTGCCAAAAAAATTTTCAATTTTAAAGAGAGAAATTCTCTCTTTTAGAGAGAGAAAGATTAGAAAAAAAATGAAATAAAAAAATTTTAGGGTTTTTATATAAAAATGGAAATGACGCCATTTAGGTAGAAGCAAAACAACACCATTTTAAGCATTAGGATCTGTGTGTGAACTCATGACTCGACTTGAAGTTCACACACCCTACCTGTGACCCGCTTATATCCCAGACCCAAATTCATTCAACTAAACTACTATTGGATTGTCAGTTCATTCGAACCGCCGAACCAAACCTCTTTTGATCAGCCTACCTAAACCAGCGTTGATCGAAACATTGACCGGTTTAGTTCAATTAAAAGAAATCCTTTTTTTTTAATTTTTTAAAAAAAAATTTATATTATTTATTTTAAATTTTATTATTAATATTTATGCATGTTAAAATGTTTAAATTTGTTAGAATAAAATAATTAATAACTAAAAATAAATGATGAAATATATAGTTAAAATTTTTAATAGTGTTGTTAATTTTTAAAATAAACCTTATAAGATAATAATAATTAAAAATAAAAAATAATACAAATAAAAAAATAAAAAATGTAAGAAAAAGAATTTTTATCCGATGATGAAATTCAAAGGTACTCCGAGTAATGATACTTATGAAATCTCTAGGTGAAAAAATTATTTTTAAATACTACCAATGTATTAAAGTATTTATAAAAAGTTTTCAATACAATGAAATTTTTCTTTTTTTTGGGCTAAAGTAGTAAATAAAAAATTACCTAATTTGTTAATAATAAAATAATAAAAAATGAGGAAAAAGAAAATATTATCCAATGATGGGATTCTAAAAATATTCCAAGTAGCGATACTTTACGAAATCTTTATGTGAGAAAATTTTTTTAAATATTACCAATATATTGGAATATTTATAAAAATTTTCAACATGATAAAATTTTCTCTTTTCTTCAATAAAACAATAAGAATAATAATTCAATAAATAAAGTCAAAAAAAATTTTAAAGGAGTAAAATAAAATGTTTGCATCAACATATTAGCATTTTGCATTGCATGCACGACATAGATTTTTACGAAAAGTAAATCCAAGCCTCCGAGGATGAGATTTTGAGGTATTACAAGAAGTGATGCCTAAGAAATCTTTAAGTGAGAAAGAGTTCTTCTAATGTTACCAACATATTGGAACATGTTAAGAATTATTTTAATAAAAAGGCTCTAATTTATTTTTCTTGAATAAAAATGGAACAATAAATAATAAAAGATATTAAAAATGAAAAAACCAAAATTTCAATAAGAAAAATTAAGGAAATATTTTCAAATACCAAAAATAAGATTATTTTTGTCAAAATTAATGGTTAACACGTAATTAATTGGTATCGTTTTAAATAGGCACTATGATGGTGCTAATATTTCCTTACACGTAACCGACTCTCGAACTCGACTATTTCACAGACCCTAAAATTATCTTTTTAATAAATTTTAATTAATTTTAAGATTTTATTAAAATGATAAATTTTAATAGGTAGCCAATTGCACTTAACCAAAAAAGATTGGTGGTGACTTTGTTATTTTTTTTTTTTCTTTTTGTTTTCAAATTCGTCGGGCAGAAACAAAATCGTTACGATAGACTTAACTAGTGAAAATTTTCTTTCACTGAAAAATGGGCATATGAAATGATTGAAATGATAAAAAAATGCATGGAAACAAACCATCAAGGTTAACCAGGGGAGGCTTATACAATATGTCACCTAAAATATATTGTATGGCATATAAGGAGGGGTAAAGACACTGTGCTACCTCGAGAACAAATAATGGACCATTCTCTAAAGTCAGTTCTTCAAGATCCCTTGTTTAAAGTGAAAACGGCTAAAAGGAAACTTTAAATTGAGAAAGATGAGCTAGAGGAAAAAAAATAAGTGATTAAACGTAAAAATGGGAGAAAGTTTGAAGTTGCAAGAGCATAAAATCCAGAGCCTCACTGAGCAAAAAGATCAGTGGAAAGCCTTATTCAATGATGTAGATAAGATACATTCATTAGTCACACCCAAGCTTGTCCAACTCTTAAAAAAAAGAATTATTGAAAGTAAGGGTGGAAAGAGGACAAAAGGCCACTGTTAGGACGTATAGAAATAGCCAAATGCTACAAGGAATAGTGGATCAGCACATAGCACAAGTAAAAGCTTTGATTAATTAATGTAAGAAACAATGCTAAGTAGAGTGAGCTATGGAAAGGCATGTGCACGAAAAAATAAAAATATTTGTTCAATCAACTATGCATTATTGTAGACAAAGCATCAGAAATAAAAGAAAAAGTGAAAGAATTGAAGGCCGTGGTGTAACCAGTACGAGCCCATGGGCAGCGGTTGCTTGACTTCTTAGATAAGGCATAAGATCATTACTAACAAGCTAGAAAATTTGTAAGGAGGCATTAGAGCAATGTTTAAGAATTATTACATTTGATGTGTAGGACTTTAGAATGTTGTTTTGGCTTTGTTAGGATATAGTTTTGAAATTTTATTAAATAAAGTTTTGAATTGAGATTTATTTTATCAATGATAGTTTTGTGGCAAATATTAGTACATTCCATTCATACATCAAAATATCAAACGTAAAACATAGCATTTCTAATAATGACACAATTATGGTACTTAAGGTTCAAGAATAGCTCCACTAAATAAGAACCCCACATGATCAACTCACCAATACAATATAAGAGCTCGAGCTAGACAAATGAAACAAAAAAATTTCAATCATCTTTAAAAGATAGAGAAAGCTCAAGAGAAGCTTGAAGGAAAGTTGAATAAGATTCTATATGTTTTGAACAAATTGAACAAGGTAAAAAATGTAGAAGAAAATACTAGCTAGCAAGACCATCTATCATAAAAAGTGGTTGACCCTTTATATCCTCCTAGTTTTGGTCTGCAGTAAGCCTTATCCATATAGGATGGACCACCACACAATTCACATATCCTGTAGGGTATACATACCTCAAAATATGATCAGCTTTAAATCTAAGGCATTACCAAAGCTATATAAAGCCTGTTTTTATTGAGAAGGTGGTGGAACCAATCCAGGTCCTTAATCTAAATGATCTAAAAGAAAAAAAAAATTAAAACCAAAAGAAAGTGAGTCGTTGAGAGACTCAATAGCTAATAAGAAGATGAATATGCTAAAAAAAAGGTTACGAACAATGAAAAAAAATTTGTAGATGCTGTCGAGCTCTGTTTAGTCACAGATATCATTATTCCTCTAAAGTTTAAGGTTTTGGAGTTCAAGAAATATGATGACACAAAATGCCTAAAAACTTGTATCATTATGTACTATCAAAAAATGGATGCCCATGCTAATAATGAGAAGTTGTTAATGCATGTATTTCAAGATAGTCTTACTGGCTTTACTGCTTGGTCGTATATCATAGTCTTACTGGCTTTACTACTTGGTCGTATATCCAACTAGAAAGAACTTGCATTTAATGCTAGAGTGATATAGCCTGTGACTTTATTTCTCAATATCGACATAGTATAAATCTGGCTCTTGATCACGTTTTCTTACAGAATATGAAAAAAAAAGGTAACTGAATCATTCAAGGAGTATGCCTAGAGGTAGAGGGACATAGCTACTTAATGCAACCTCTTCTAACTGGAAAAAGATCACAGTGTTGTTTGTCAACACTTTAAAATCTTTCTATTATGAAAAGATAATAGGGAATGGAACAAAAAATTTCATCGATATGATGATTTCAGGTGAAATCATTAAAAATGCCATTGAGAATAGCAAGTTAGAAGGAGGAGAAGCTTTTACCAAGAAGGTACCAAAGAAAATAAAAATTGAAGCTCAAGCTGTAAGCTTTGAAAGACAATAGTTCAAGGGTTATCAACCTTATCCACCACAAATTTATTCTCCATACTATTTTGTATGAATAATACCTCACCTTAACCATATCAGTTTACCCTACAACCATCTTACCCACCAATATATCAGCTTGCTTTCAGACCTCAAGCTATCATATATAGTCCTAACACTTAACCTTTTGCAAAAGCTCAAATTCATCTTGCTAGCCCAAAAAGCGGTTCATGAGAGCTACGAGTTACTCGAGAAAAATTTATATTTGATACAATCCCCATGACTTATATAAAATTATATCGAGAGCTCTATAATAATCACTTGATTACCTTTAACTGTCTGAAGCCACTCAAGCCACTTTCTCTCAAGTGGTATGATCTTACAGCTCAATGTGATTATCACTATAGAATTGTTGCTCATTCCATAAAAAAATTTACTACTTTGAAGTACAAGGTGCAACGATTGATCAAGGATGGAATGATAAACTTCGATACAAGATAGATAACAACACCTAATATTAGTGGCAATCTATTACCCAATCACAATGTCAACACTCTGAGTAAGTATCAAGAACGAGTTTGATTCGAAAAGACTTTGTAAGCTTTAATGAATCAATGGGGGCCAGATGTTAGTAAAAGCACTTCACCTGATCACATTGAGGCATAATTTTGAAAAGGACAAGGAATGATAAGAATAATTAAAAGTTGATTGTCATTTTAAGATTTCTTTCAGATTAATGTTAGGATTTCTTTTATACAAAAAGATTTTATTTTTTTATCATTTTAATAAAAGGCAAGTTGATGCATTTTGTTACATTTGCTTTCTCATTTAAACCATTATTCCATGCTTTGTTATATCTTTTTATTTTTATTTTTAAATTTTAAAAGATGAATGTTTAGGCAAGGATAACAATAATTTTGAGATTTAATTTTGAAAACTCATTCATGTTGATAAAGTTCAATATGTTGAGACTATTTGAGCAAAAGAAGTAAGCTACTAACAGATATGAAATAAATATATTTTGAAGATATACAATCCTTTATAAAGATCTATAAGTATATTTTTGTTCAATAGATGATTTTTAAAGAGAGCATTTATGTTTGAGATGAAAAATGATCGACTTTCTTTTACCATTCGTAAAATTATCCCTTGCTACCCCTTTTGAGCCTATTTGAATTTTTTTTCTAAAGAACCCCAACCAATGATCACCCTCCATATTGGGGGATAAATTTTGAGAAGAACATACTTGAAAAAGAAAAAAGGTAAAAGATCATAAAAAGTCTAAAAAATAGAAAGTAAAAAAAAAAAAAACTCCTTTACACAAAAAAAAATAAATGCCATAAATAAGTTGGGATAAAGTAATGAGAATCTTTTTGTGAGAAATAAGATGAATGAAAAAAGAAAAAGTAGTGAAATGACTTGGAATACGATAAAATGTCAAATTGTATCAAATGATGAGAAATGATCTTTTAGTTTTAAACCCTTTAAACATATGTTTTAAGCTTATTTTATCAATTTCTTTTATGATCTCTCACCATAGCCTACATTACAACCTTTAAAAGTCTATTTTGATCAAATGTAAATGCTTAAATTTAATGATTATATGTTGAGCTAAGGCATGCTTGTGATGGAACAATAGAATCATGTTATGTTATTTTAAAACTTGATATGTATGAGATATTAATAGTGAATGAAAAAATGAGAAAATGAAAAAAATTAAAAATGAAGGAAAAAAATTAAAAAATGAAAAAAATAAGAAATGAAAAATAAAAAATAAAAAATGAAAAATGAAAAATGAAAAAATAGAAAAAATAGAAAAAAAATGGAAACATTGTAAAAGGAAAGGAAAAGAATACTCAAATTGAGAACTTGAAAGGGCGATTTCGGTAGAAAAACCTTTAAACTGAGAGTTAGATAGACAATTCAAATATATAGAAGATTAAAAATATCTGAAGATCCTTCAAAGCTAGAGCAAAGTTCAATGAGCTCAAATGATTTCGAAAGTCAATGGAATGCATTTTTGAAAAAAAATTATGGATTAATGTTAAGAAATGTCTAAGTATATATTGTTTGGACATTATGGTACCATTCAATACCATCCTTAGTAATATGCTTTGAATTTGTTCCTTTGCCCATTTATTTTTGTATCTGACTCATTCGTATATCAATTACCTTTCTCTCAATTCACCTTGTATTTTTTTTATTTCTACATTCCTAAAACAAATCGAAAAAATATATGATTGCATTATATTTGTCATAATTTGAAATGATAGTTACTGAATGATAATGTTCATAAAAGATTTATGTATTTCTTTGAAAATAAATCCAAGATGATAGAGGTAAAAAAATGAAGATATGGTAAAAACCTGAAAAGATGATTTGAAATGACACATAGTGTGCCCAAGTGATGAATATAGTGATGGATTGGTTGACATAACCAGTGAGTGGTGATCAAATGATAAAAATAATGTGGATCAGTTGATAGAATTTATTCTAAAATAGCTAGTGCTGAGAAGCTAACAAGAAAAATGTGAGATAGTAGAGTCTAGAGAACCATATTATCACAATTAATTAGAATTTCATGACATTAATGTTAGTGACATCTGCATTACATGTATTACGTTTGTATTATAGCTTGAACAATACATATATGTAATTTGGTTTGGCTATGCATTTACATCATGCAGTAAATATTTAAATCATGATTTAGAATATGGCATTTGTAGTATTGTGAGAATCTAGACTATTGCATTCGCATCATTAAGAAAGCATTTGTATCATTATCATGATATTTTTTACAAAGCTTTGACTTTGATGAAAGATTGAGAATTTTCATGCCAAGAGATTTTGAACATTTGGAAAAAAGCTTGATATTTGCATAGCATGCATTGTTTAGTGCATAGCATGCATTGCATTTAAGAATGTCTAGTGCATGAAATAGGGGTATTTAAAGATCTCACCTAAAGAAGATAGATATGAAAACTTTTAAATGGAAAATTTTCAAATTCTTATTTGAAAAAAGATGTTTCAAGAAAAACAATTATAAAAGTTGTGAAGCTTTTGCTCAAAAGAGCATTTTTCTATTTTAGAAATGATTTGTAAGACCTTTGGGCATAATCTCCTATAATTTTTTCTGATGATTTATAAGACCTCTGGATATGATTATCAATGAGCTCTATTTGTATTTCAAAAGTTATGAGAATCTGATTAGATGAGCGTTATTTTTTTTTCAAAGTCATAAACCTCTGTTTAAAGGAACCTTATTTATTTTTCGTAGTTGTTAAGCCTCTGTTTAAAGGAGTCTTATTTATTTATTTTTAAAAGTCCTGAGCCTCTGTTTAGAGAAACCTTATTTATTTTTCAAAAACTGTTGAGCCTCTATTTAGAAGAGCCTTATTTATTTTTAAAAGTCGTAGAGCCTCTGTTTAGATGAGCCTTATTTATTTTTCAAAGTTGTTGAGCTTCTGCTTAGATGAGCTTTATTTATTTTTTAAAAGTCGTTGAACCTCTGCTTAAATGAGCTTTATTTATTTTCCAAAGTCATGAACCTCTGCTGAGAAAAGCTTTATTTATTTCTTAAAAGTTATGGAGTCTTTGTTTAGAGGAGTTTTTATGTTATTCAAGAAGTCTGAGTATGCTTAAAAAAAAGAGAAAAAAGAAAAAAAAGAGAAAAATAAGTCGAGTTAATCTTTGATTGGGTTGTCTACATCTTTACACAATTCTTGTTTCATAAAAAATACGCAAAAAAGGGCACTATAGACATTCCAATCTATTTAGGGTTCTAATTATTTGGTTAATGAAAATAAAATAAAAAAATAAAAAAGAAAAAAACCAAGTGGTTGAGTTTATGTGAAATTGTTTAGATGGATTGTAAAGTTTGAGTTGAATTTAAGGTTTGAAGTCGAAAGTTAAAGAAAATTAGAATTCTTTTTGGGTATAAGGTTCTTTGGATTAAAACCCTATAAATATACACATAAATCGGCAAAGAAAAGACATATAAAGAGACACACAAATTAGAGAAGAAAAAAGCACACAAAGGACGCTAGAGAGTACGAAATTTTTTGAAGATTTTTTAAGTTAAAAAGAAGATTTTTTTCTAGGAATTTTTTGAAAAATTTTCAATTTTCGTTTGAATTTTTGATGATCTTCGAAGATTATAGTGACTTTTCGATGAGATTTTTAATTTTTGACGAGTTTTTTAGTTTTTGGCTTTAGTTTTCCAGAAATCGATGAACCTTTGGCAAACTTTTAATGAACCAATCTAGATTTTGATAAGATTTTTCAGAATTTGGTGAAGATTCAACTGATGTTCTTATTTTTAGAGAGAGAAGAAAAAAAAAGTAAGAAAAAAAAGAGAAATCTAAACGAAAAAAGGAAATTTAGCTTTTTATACGCCTGGTCAAACAACGCCATTTTGGAATTAAATGGCCTCAGGATCCGCATGTTTCTGTTCAAGTCAACCCGACCCGTAGTGCTTGACCCGCTTTCGACCCGCATCCCTGTCCTTGGCTCAAGCTGAGCCGAGTAGTGAGCCAAACTGTTTCAACCGTTTCCCCTCTCTCTAGCTAAGCCATTGTAGCCGTCGAGGCAAGCCAAGCCATTTCTATTTTGGTATTTTTATTTTAGTATTTTTGTTAATTCATTTATTTATTTATTTATTTATTTTCAAAATAATTTTGCATGATTAAATTTTAGGAAAAAATTATAAAAATTTTTTTTACAAAATAAAATAAAAATTTTGCGAATAAATACTAATTATCTAATGATGAAATTTTTAGAAATTTCAAATAGTAAATTTCTATAAAATTTCTAGGTGAGAAATTTTTTCTAAATTTGTCATAAATTGTGGAATAATTTAGATAAAGTTTCAATAATAATAATAATAATTAATATTTATTTTCAATTAAAAAAATAAATAAATATTTTAGAATTAAATACTAATTATCCAATGATAAGATTCTTACAAATTTCGAATGATAAATTTTTATAAAATCTCTAGGTGAGAAATATCTCTAAAATTATATCAAATGTTAAAATAATTTAGATAAAATTTCAATAAAAGTAATTGTATTCTTTCCTAATAAAAAATTTTGATGAAAATATTGACAATTATCCAAGAATGAGAATCTTAAAAATTTCAAATGATAAATTTTTTAAGAAATCTCTAAGTGAGAAATTTCTTTAAATTTGTTCCAAATTGTGAAAAAAATTTTAATTAAACTTTAAGAAAATAATTGTCATATTATTTTTTTAAATATAAAAAAACTATCAAGAGTTTTTTTTTTTTCTAAATAGACCTAAATGGTAAAAAATTTAGAAAAAAAAACCTTAAAATTTTTTTTTCTAAATAAACCCAAATGGTGAAAATTTTAGAAAATAAAAAAATAAAAATAAAAATAACAAAATAATTAAACATTTTTCTAACGACAAAGCCTTTTCAAAAAAACAAGTGAGATTTTTTATTACTCTTGAAGTGAGAAAATATTTTTAAGAATTCTACCAAATTGATAGATAATTTTAAAAGTTATTTCCAATATTCCAATATTAAAATTTAAGACCATTAGAATTAAGAGTTTAGAATAATTTAAAATAAAATGGTACCATCTTTTGGATGGGTATGTGAGGGTGCTATAACCTTCCTCTTATGTAATCGAACTCCCGAACCATGTTTTGAATAATATACTAGAACCTATTCTTTTAAAAACTTTTAGTCAAGCTTTAGAGCTCCTTAAAAGAATAGATCCATTAATAGCCAATCACATCTAAAAAAAAAAAAAAAATAGTGACAACTTTTCTTGTTAAATCTAACTATAAATTTTTGGATTTATATGTTATGACAATGTAAAATTACTATAATTATTTTTTAGAAAATAATTAACAACATAAACTCAAAATAATGAGAATTTTTGTTTTTGCAATTTTTTTTTGAAACATCAATTTTTTTGTTTCTTTTTTGTTTTTTCTCCTCCATACACCATGGCATGAATTCATTCATATTGGACCTTTGGCCCTTAAAAAAAATCATATTGGCCCTATCAAAAGTAACCAATTACTTTAAATTTTTTGTCTCAACCTTAATTACTTAATTTACTTTCTTTTAGTTTACTTTTTTTTTTTTTCGTTTCTCTTATTGTTTATTAAAATTAATATGAAAATATGAAAATATCAATGCATTAAAAAAATACTTACATTAGTTATAAAAAGATATAAAACTTTTTAATTTTACACTAGTATAAGTTGATCTTACTTCAAATAAATATATAATAATATTAAAAAAATCCTAAAAATATTTATTAACAAAATCTTTTAACTTATTAAATGTTAATTACTGTCTAACAACACTATTTAAAGTGATATTTAAGGAAAGTTTCTAATTATTACATTAAATATTTTTAAAAAATTGATAAAAATATTATTTTTTTCCATTGAGGGATGGGAAATAGGGTGATGGGATTCAAATCCCTACCTTAGATATATTTTTAAGCCTTCTTAATTGCTAGTCCAAAAAACAAAAAATTGATGAAAATTTTATCTTAAATGCAAAACTTTTTCTCAAAAGAGTATTTTAATTATTCTTAATCAGTATTTACAATGTTAATAAATTTTAGTAATGATGGTGTATCTTCTTGATAAAATTCCATGGACAAATTAATATGAAAATGTTAATTCATTTAGTCAGAATGGATTTATAATGTGTTAAGGTTGGTAATTGTCTTTGTTAAAAAGCCTAAAATTATTAAAAACTTTTAGCAATGATTCAATAATTTATTGAAAGAAATTGTAAAACCCTTTTTATGATTGACTTCCTTATAAACATATTTGTGCTACATTTGGAAAAAATATTCTTATACAAATTAAATGATTATTACATATCCTTTTTTGCTCAAGGAAAAAATGAGATTTCTTTTTTTTAATTAAATGCATGTAAATTCCTAAATTCACCATTGGCATGGTAGGCACAAAGGATAATTTGCATAGTTTCCTTCTCGACCTCTTTTTTTGTCTTTCTGTAAAACCCAAGTAGCCAAACACAACATAGGAAGTAAGAAACCTTCCCCTCATACTTTGAACTTTGTTTAACTCTTTAACATAGTTTTTCTAACCTTTTCAGAAACAACACAAGACAAGCTCAATTCCTATCCGAGAGTAGTAAATTGTTCACATGTTAAACCATTATTTTTTTATTTTCTATGTTATACCCACACCACACTATCATTTCTTCTTTTGGCACCTCACATCACCACACAACTTTTTCTTTCTTTTTTTGTCTTTCAAATGAAAATGGAAGCTTTTGTTGTTCTTCTCTTTTCTTTTTTTTTAAAGTTCAATGAATGTGAAGAAATATGTTTTATTAGAGTAATTGTGGCCAAAAAGATAGGTCTTTTATAGGCTTGGATGGTGTTGCAACATGTCGAGAACCCAACCACAGGACATGAGAAAATATTTTAAAATATGCAAAATCAAAGGAATCACCACTAACCTTTTTGTTTTGAAGGTATAATTGATCACTTAAAAAAGTTTATCTTTTTTACTAAAACAATAAAATGGGTTTAAATTTTATTAAAAAGATATTTTGGTCTACGAAAATAGTATTTGGTTCAGGAGTTGGTTACGCGTATGGTAAGATTAGCACCCCAATAGCACTTGTTAAAATTGATACTAATTGATTGCATATTATCATCGAGCTTTAATAAAAATGGTCTTAACTTTAATTTTTGAAAATTAATTCCTTAAGTTTCATTTATTCCCTCTAAAATCATTTTTCTAGAAATCAAATCATTTTGAATTTTGAACTTTAAAAAACAAACTATTTTATTTGTAAATTTTTGAAAACAAATATAATTGTTTTGAATCAAGATGAAAAATCCCTAGTATTGAAACGTTCTCTTTATTCCCTAATATTTAGGTAAATTTTTAAAAATATCCTTTTATTTTAGGAATTTTCTTAATGTCCCATAAAATCAAGATAATATTTCTCATAAATGATAATTATTGAGAATCCCCTTGTATTTAAGCCAAATCTCAAGAATTATTTTTACGTAAAATATCACCTTATTTTATTTTTTTTAAAACATTTTCTTAAAATACTTTATTCAGAAAACATGTAAATTATATACATAAATGCAACAAAACATAATATATGCATGATAATTAAAGTGTGAATGACAATGATAAATGCATGAATGTAATGACAATTTAAGAGTGCTAATGCATGTAATAATTTATTAAAATGAAATGCAAATGCATAAGAATGGGATTAGGGTTAACTTTTAAGGTTTTAGTTAGGTTTTTTATTTAAAGTTTGGTTTAGAGTTAAAAGTTTAGTTTAAGGTTTAGGATTTGGTTTAGAGTTTAAGGTTTAAGGTTTAGGGTTTAGGATTTGATTTAGGGTTTAGAGTTTGATTTGGTTTAGGGTATAGGGTTTGGGTTTAAGGTTTAAGATTAAGGTTTGGGGATAGGATTTAGGGTTTTACGATTTAAGGTTTTAGGTTTTAGGATTTAAGATTTTAGGGTTTTAAGGTTTAGATGTAATTAATATGTGTGGTAATGCTTATAACAATTTATTGGTAATCACGACATTAAACCAACATGAAATGTAAAACATGAAATTGAACTACCATGACAAATGTGACTAACATTCTAACAAACACCTAGCTAATTACCCTATACCTAAACTACGTGCTACCAATCAGGCAAACATTGAAACCATGGAAAGGATGAAGAGGTCTTGGTAATGCCATGGGGAAGGCTAGGCCAAATGTCACGTGGCCATTACCCTTTCCCTTTAAAATCAATTTATTAAGGTGTACAGTGCCAATGTTTTTATACCTCAATGACCCCTTTTTCATGTCTGATGTAAGATTAAAGTACCTTGCCTACTCCCTCTTAGAGGGATTGGTGTGACATTCTCCCTTACCCAACTCGTAATGCCCTTGTCACGAAGGCTGGCCACCTTAGAGGCTTTTAGCATGGGTCGAATGGTCCAAGGCCTACTATAATACCATTTGTCATGTGGCTATTACCCTTTTTCCTCAAAACCAGCTTATCAAGTTATGCAGTGCTAATGTTTTTTATACCTTAGTAATCCCCTTTTCATGTTCGATGTGGGATTAGAATAGCTTGCCTACTCCTCCTTGGAGTGTTTAGTATGACACAAGAACCACCCTAGGCTATACTAAAACATTTTTGTTGGTCATTTTATCAAACACTTAGGAAACTCATGAAAAGTTGCATTTTTATTCCATCAAACACCTTGAAGACACATAAAATACTAACTTTCTAATTTTGAAAATTTATTCAAACACCTAGAAAATATATTTAAAACACTACTTTTTATTGTTAAAAACTTTCATCAAACACCTAGAAAACTACCGACATAAGTAGTTAAAGAAAACGATTTTTAAAACGATAAAACATATAGCAAACAAGTCACAAAGCAAGGAAACACGTAATCATAAAATTGCATAACCAAAAACTCATTAAAACACATAATGGTAGTTGAGAGGGATGTAAATGATACATTAGTATTCGCAAGCTACTCAGGTTTGACTCGAATAAAACTTGAATTCGTCTTGATTATTATCGAGTCGAGCTCGAACTTGAATAGCTTGACTTATCGATCGAGTCGAATTCGACCATTCTTATACCCGACTTAAGTAGCTCACGAGCCTAATCGAGCTTTTATATTTTAATATATTTTAATTATTTTAATTGATAAAATATTTCAAACTCGAGTTTGAGCTTGAGCACAAATAATCGAGCTTTTGTTAAATATAAAAATCAACTTTATTTTTAAATATTAATCAAGCCTAATTAAGCAAGCTTGAGTAGTTCGATTTTTATCTTAAGTTGAGCTCGAGCTAAAAAAAAAAAACTCAATTAAGTTTAAGTGGAGTTTTGAGCCTCAAATTTGAAATCGAGCTTGAGTTGGAGCTTAATATTATATCAGCTCGAACTCGATCGATTACATCTCTATTGGCCAACAAACTATTAAAGGAATGAAAAAAACTATATGGATGATAATGAAAAATGCATGAAAAGTTTTTTTAAAAAAAAAAAAAAAACACCTAAGAAAGCTTTTCTATATAAGAGATTTTTTTTTCTAAGAGCTTTTTTTTTATGGTGGATTTTTTATTGTTAGAAAAGATAGAAAAAAATCCAGCATATAGCCTTATATTTTTCTATTTAAAAAGCCAAAATATCATCCTCCACCATTTGATCAAAATGCATACAAGGGTAGTAATTCTTTTGTTGTTTTCTTCAAACTTGGTGCCTAAGGCTTGCAATATAGGTCATAGGATCATTGTACCTTAAAATTCAATGGTTTTAAAAAATTATAGTGCAAAACTTGGCTGCTAGTGCAACTATTTTAGTGAGAAAAGATAAGTTTACCTTTATTAGTATTTTTAGGCTTTTTCCTTGATTTTTTTCTCAAATCCTATGACCCAATATTTATTTTCATAATTTTAATGCACCAAAATTCATAAAATAATATTTAATTATTATCTGAAAATTTTTTAAAAAACACCAACCTAAAATGTTAAATTATGAAAATACCATTGAAGAATATTTTTGTAATTTTACTCATTTTGAGGTGCAATCATGAATTTTAATGCAAAACAACTAATAAAATAATGTTTAAATATAATTTGAAGTTTTTCACAAAAAACCTAAGTTCAAAAAAATCAAATTACGAAAATATTCCTTAAAATGATATTTTTATAATTCATTACTTTTGAGGTTTAACATGATTTCTAAAAGTATAAATCTTAATTTTATAATATTAAGTCTTAATAATCATTTTCAATTGTGAATTTCAAATGTTGATCCAAGTTTGACTAAATTTGAAAACGAGACATTTCAGTCACTTTAGTACAAAATCTAATTTTTTGAAGGATTTTCTTTCTAAAAATAAAGATTTGAAAAAAAATTTTTGACCAATTCTAAGTAATTTTGATTAATTTTAATCAACTTTGACTCGATGCTTCATTAGGACTATTTTGAACATTTTACTCTTTTTTGCTCAAAACTTAAAATTTTGAATTTTTAAGAATCTAATTTCTTGTTTTAATTGTTATAAATTCATCCGAATTTGATCAAATTTTGATCAAAACCGATCTATTCCAAATAAATTTAACTAAATTGACTTTTGATTAACTTTTTATTTTTTTACTTAATTATTATTATTATTATTATTATTATTTTGCACCTCCTTAAAAATTAACTTATTTAAAAAATTTTAAATATTCTTAAAGGCTAAAAAAATCTTGCACAAAAATTGGGTTCTGATTTTTAAAATACAACGATTCACTAAAATATTTGCAGACAAAATTAGTGTTTAGGGTTGGTGGCGTCTGATATTGTAATCACGGGACTTCTGCTTAACAACTCTCTTCGGGAGCCTGTTGTGGGTTCTCTGTCCCAAGGGTCTTATAGCGTTAGCAATGCCACCGTTTTGCTTCATTCCTCTCTTCCACCTGCTGCTTCTACTGCTGCTGTTTCCCTTTGTAATGCTACTGAGGAACTGCAAAAGCCTGTGGATACTGAGAAAAAGATTGAAATTGACAATGCGTCAAAGGTTGCTGAAAATCAAGTGTTTTTGAAGAGTAAGGGTGAAGAGATGGATTTTGAGGATGGGGTGGATATTCAAATAGAGGGAACCCAGTTGGAGAATTCTGATGAAGGGACTAAAACTGGAAACTTTGGTGTTGAAGAAGAAGGAAAGATTCAACTGGTAGCTCAAGATGTAAATGGTTCAGTTGTTCCTCAAAGTGCTAACCTTCTAGGCTCAAATGGAGATCGAGTGATTTTGGAGAAGACCCAGTTGGGGAATTTCCCTGAGACAATAAATAGTGGAACTTTCGTTGGTGAAAACGTGAATGCCAATAACGCAATTGACGGGGAATTGGTTGACAATTCTGGCGATGCTGATAATGTGAAAAACAACAATGTGGGCAATTTGTCAAATAATGGGGAAGTTGTTGGGCTTTCCGTTGGAGAAGAGAAGGCTACGGAATTGAATGACCAAGGAAAGCTGGTTGAGGAAAACTAAACCATCAACTCTCCTGGTGCTGATCCTCAAGCTGTGAAGGGACGTAATGGTTCTCTTGAGACTTGTGATTTCTTTGATGGTAGGTGGGTGTGGGACGATCTTTCAAAGCCATATCATCGTCCAGGTTCTTGTCCTTACATTGATAAAGATTTTGATTGTCAGCACAATGGAAGGCCTGATAATGGCTACATTAAATGGAAATGGCAGCCAAATGGATGTGACATACCAATGTAAGATCTATATTGATGGGCATCTATCTTCACTTATAGGTTTCTCCCCTCTTTTCACCCATGCTGCAAGGAACATAGAGATAGGTTATGAGTTACATAAATTTCTGTGAAGTTTGTTATTTTTTTATATAGAAGTGACGTTTGTTCCTGCCAAAGATTGATTTCAAATTGGTATTAAGATTACATTTTAGTTGCATTTGGTAATTATAACAAAATGCTGGCATTCGTCAAG
Organism: Durio zibethinus; assembly: GCF_047325235.1. Lineage (NCBI taxonomy): Eukaryota > Viridiplantae > Streptophyta > Magnoliopsida > Malvales > Malvaceae > Durio > Durio zibethinus. The sequence continues at coordinate 32,256,035 of NC_143165.1, forward strand.
AACTTGCTAGAGTCTAGTTCAAATGTCAAGCTGCTTAAATAGTGCGAATCATGCTCTCCTGGCTAGTCTTGTAATTGTGATAGTTGAACTCATGTTGATTGAAATGTATGTATCGTATTTCTGGACTGTATTAAAAAGTAAATGACCTAATGTTGCATAAATTTATTAAGGGTGTCTCATGGCAGATGTTCCACCTATGAAGCTCCAATTACTAGCCTCTTGAATGGCATTTTGAATATTTTCAGTGTACTTATGCATAACAACTCCTTAGCCCTTTCTTTGATCACTGATATCATCCAGGCTGAATGCAACTGATTTTCTGGGAAGACTGAGAGGAAAGAGGCTAGGTTTCATTGGGGATTCCCTGAATAGGAACATGTGGGAGTCTATGGTGTGTTTGCTTCGCTGTAGCATCAAGAAAAAGAAAAGCGTTTATGAAATTTCAGGAAGGAGGGATTTTGAAAAGAAGGGTTTTTATGCTTTTAGGTTTGAGGCAAGTTTCTAGAGATCCTTATGTTGTTGTTACAAAAGATGAACCTATTGTAAATGCATCTCTCAGCAGAACATGTATTTGATGTCCTTATAGGATTATAATTGCTTGATGGACTTTGTTGCTGCTGCATTTCTTGTTAAAGAATCATCTTTCAAGCAAGAAAATGGATCAATTGAGACACTAAGATTGGATTTGATGGATCCAGCAACTTCAATGTATCATGATGCTGATCTCAAGGTCTTCAATATCGGTCATTGGTAGACCCATGAGAAAACTTCCAAAGGGTGAGTACCAGTAACTCTTTGTTGAGTACTTGCAACATTCAACACCTCCTGTTTTGATATTACATGATTAGGATGAGGCCATTAGCTTCTTTTGTCAGTCTGTAAGGGAATGCAAAATGAAACCTTTATTAGAAGTTTTTTTTTTTTTTTTTTCTTTTTTGTGTAATCACTTTGAAAATTTTTAAAGAACTAAATTGTTTATAAAGTTTTGTATATTTGGTGATCATGCAGAGAAGACTATTACCAAGAAGGTGACTATGTTTACCCACGACTCAAAGTCCTGAAAGGTTTTCAAAAGGCACTCACAACCTGGTCCAGATGGGTAGACAATAATGTTGATAGCAGTCGAACTGAGGTTTTCTTCACAGGATATTCAGGTTACCCGTTTCTGGTAGGGTTCTCTTTTCTTTAAATAAATAAATATATATCACGATCGGACTTGTAAGCATGTATCACATATGGCAGCATGATGAATGTAATATCACTCTACTTTGCCTTCACACCTTCATGACTGAACACACTGTTTTAGTCTTGGTTTGACTCTGATGGTTAGCTTTTCCGGATAACCAGTATGAAAAACTCAACGGTATACTGCTTCAAGTTTTGCACATTTGAGGCTGGAGAAAACCTGATGCTCATGTATTCTTAGATCTTGTGAAGTTGTACCCAAACTTTGCCACCCTTGCTGTAGCATTTTCCTTGAATTAAGGCCTTAGTTGTAGGAGCTGATTGTTAAACATGGCTTAGACTGCACCATGGAAGCATGAGATCCATTAGCTAAGATAACTTGAAAATTGGAAAAGTCTAGTCTGCTAAAAACTTGGCAAACATTAGGAAATGACTATATGAAACAAATATACTTGCCAGTGGAAAAACTCAAAATTGCCTTCTGCTGGCAATTCTGTTGTTCCCCCTTGCTTCTCCAGCTCTTACCATGCTCAAAATGAAGAAAAAAACAGCAGACTCCGATCAAGCTAGTATGAAAACAGTTACCAAGGATAGGTCTTCCCGCTGGCCCGGATTTACAAGACGATTCTGTACATCATTTGTTAAAATAGCCTAATGCCACATAATGCCAATTTATTTGATTAGTAATTATAAACCTCCTTGCAGCTTCTTAAAACCATTTGTCAAGTAACCCAATACTTTCGGAGAACCTTCATGGTTCTTTGGATCTTTGCTTTTTTGGCTTTTCCAATGCACCAACACTTTCAACTAACAGGCCAAAACCAGAAATGGAGCATGCCAAAGCTTTATCTTCATTTCATGTAGGGACATCCTTTGTGCCATGAAGAAACATCTAAAGAGTTTAAATGTGGTTGCAAGGGAGGCCAGTGGAACTCTGGAGGAGAATGCCAGCAGGAAACCAAGCCCGTCTCTAATGAAACTTACTTGACAGAGTACCCTTCCAAAATGAGAGCTGTAGAACATGTTCTTCAAAATATCAAAACTTCAGTTATATATCTGAACATAAGCAGGCTTACAGATTACAGGAAAGATGCGCATCCTTCTATTTACAGAAGAGAATATAAGACGGCAGAAGTAAGGAATGCTGCACTGAGAGTTCAAGATTGCAGTCATTGGTGCTTGCTTGGAGTACCAGACAATTGGAATGAGTTGTTATATGCTTCACTGCTGAAGGATGGTAGGGGAATTTGGAGAAACTGAGCAAAGTTTATATACAAAACTACAGGACGCCGGTATTTTTTTTTTTTTTAATATCCTGCAATTTGGATATATTTTAGGGTTTAGTATGTTCAAAGTAGCATATTGAATTGGCGTGAGGAAGGCAAATGTAGAGTTGGTAATAGATATCTATATTGACAGTTCAAGTTTGAAACAGTATAGTTCTTTAAAAGTTGTGTGTGTTGATCTGAAGTACCTACTGCATTCACATTACCACCTGTTTTAGGCTTAGAGAAAAGGCTTGAATTCTACCAGACTGCAGCTGAAAGCAAGATTTCAACCTCATGTTAGAAGATTTTCTGGTGACAAGTACAACTTTATCGATGGTATTTTAATCTACATGCTGCATCTCGATTATCGTTATTTCCTTCCTTTTGAGACTTATCTCTGGCACTAGGCTTGCTTTCTTCTGAAGCTGAAGCAAACGCATGCTCCACACAAGTTAAAAACATGAAGGAAAAACCAGATTTTAGTGGAAAACCACTTCAATCATTGAATCATCATTTTCCTCCGGACTTCCTCAATTAGATTTAGAGCTTTGCTTTTCTTTTCTTTTTTTTTTTTTTTTTTGCAGTTTAGATCCAAATTTTGAGGAACTCAAAATGATGATTGTGGAATGATGACACTAGTACATGCAAGTGTTCTGTTCAACTAGCAAACATTTTCAAAATCATGCATAAAAGAGGCTGAAATAGAGACAGAGGATCAAATTATTATTCAATTCGTCAGCAGCACCTGACTGCAAATTGCAAAACAAGCACACTCACACAGCCTGAGGGAGAGGTTCCACTCTAAGCACACAACTTTTTATTACATTTCAACAACCATAAAAACAATACAATACGAGAAAAGAAGATATATAGCCATAAAAGACTCGTGATTGAGTCCATTGCCGTTCTGTGACTTGCCGGTTTGCCAGTACATTAGCCAAAAGCCTCAGCTGGCTAGTACTCTATAGGATCCTCTTCCATGCGCTCGGTGTTCACTGTTTAGCTGAGCCATTGGCTAAGCACAGGCAAACAGTTTTAATTCTTGGAGGAGGGTGAGGGTTCCCAAACTTCAACCCCCCCCATGCTTTATGAAGACCCCATGGATGAATTCTTTTCTTGCCAAAATAATCCCATACCTATCAGTTTCAAGAAACTATAGATTGGTTTTTATGTACCATATGATATCCAATGGGCTGTCACAAAAGCTAGTGGGGAGTTTGCCTCTTGCTAGTAGGCTTTAAATAGCTGATGATTCGAGTAAGTGGTGACGGGAAGTAGAAGTTGATAACTCATCTGTTCATTATCCAAAGCAGCCCTGACCTTTTTCTTTAGTAATTCACCATGAAAAGTTTCTCTGTGGTTGTGGAAAGCTTTCAAATTATTTGTGCCGTGCTCTTATTGGATGACTATCTTACCCTTTACCTACCTATTGCAAATGTCTTGGGCAAATTGTGTTGAATGACTCGATTTGAATCAGCAATTTTGAACCTTTTCTGGTCTCCATAAGGCTTCCATATAGATTCTGGCAGATTCGAAAACGATTCGACTGATAAGGGCTTCAGTAGTAAAAGTAAAACAATGATAATTCACATCGCTTTTCTCTTAACAATGATCTGTTGAAATCTTGTGACCATCAAGGCTATTAAGGTAAACATGTATGATAAAGGATGGATAGTGAGACTTCTTTTTCCTTTGGTGCATTACTTTGATTATTGGAGTCGTCTTTCTTTTGTGATGTATCAGTATATCCACTAACTCATGCTCATCTACAATCTTTTTCAACTCGATCCGTATCCTCCTAATTGCCCACTAATCCCATTTTTTGTGGCAGTCGAGCCATTTGCTTTTGTGAGCCATTGACATCTTCTTCACTCAAATACTGCTAAACCATCCAAGTGGGTTTAATCCAACAATGAAATAATTGTGATCTTATAAGCTGAAAAAAAAAATCAAATTAAAACAAGTTTTGTAGGAAACCAAGAGTGGTTTTACTATTTCAATTGACAACATCAATGCTCTTTTTGGACTATATTAAGGGACCTTTTGTGCATATATGGAGCCTAACTTGCAGCCTAAGCCATAAACTCCTAGCCGAAACTGTTTCGAGCTGGTTCAGCTGAAGCTAACGATCTTTTTCAGAGCTTTCTCTATAATCTTATTGGGGATTTCCACACTGTTCCCATTAACTAGAAGCCACGGCGTCGTGTCATTACCTATGTGGTTATCTGTTTTGAAGTGGAAAAGTGTAGTTCATGGCTTGAACCTACATACACTGTGATTTCTCTTTTTATTGTATCTTGAACTTCCCCTCATAAATTTTATGCAAAAGGACAGTGATCTCCCTCTCAGAAATGCACCCAATTATCCATCCACTCAAGCTTTAATTTTATTTGCGCCCTTTTTCTTTAATACTGAAAAACAACTAGCCTTGACTTTTTGTGTCTATTTGAAAGTATCTACTTTTCTAGTATGTTCTTTATTAAGTTCTCTTGTTTGATTATGTAATAGTTGATGCTAACATCACCCTATAAACCCTTTAAAATTATGCACATTTGCAGTATTCAGATGGCTTTTGAACAATAGTTTCGGATCCATTATTTTGAAGGAATAACAGTTCGAGTGAGTTGGGCAAAAGGTGGAAGTGATGATGAGGACCTCGAACTAATTTTCCAGAATGGCTAAACGGGTCATAATCAATCAGATTCATTGGCTAATGGACTCTAGTTCTGCACAAAAGGCTTTCCAGTTTAGTATCATTTGATTGAATTTAGGATAATTACTCTTGAATTTGGTCTTCGGGGTTATCATCATTACCATCATCCACTTTCTATTGGTCATGGGAAACCTGTTGAAAACTTATAATAGCCACTTTGAATTAGTTTCAATTCAAAATCAAAATCTGGGGCCCCAGGATCTTCACAGCCAATGAAAGGTTAACAGCCTCTTCATAATCTCAGTTCCCAACTGCCAAAGTAAACATGTTAACCAGTATTCCTTGTTTGGAATTTTTCATTCATCCACCAGGGGTAACATGTACTTAGTCATCATAATTTCTTGGACTTTAACCAGCAAATTGGTCATGTAAAAGCCTAAGTAAATCAAAAGAGAAATGATTGCTTTGATTGTTTTTAAGAGCGAGTTTCTCTAGCTTTGTCACCTTATTACAGGTTTTGCCCTGTAAAACTGTTGGGATTTCATGTCAGCTGGATCGTTGGTTAAAGTCTTCGAGGATTTAGTGCACTTTCTTTTTCCATAAGAGAAGTCCGCAAGCTGTAAGGCAACTCTTATCTTTTTCTTGGGCCGGACTGTGTGTTTAATCCAATCATACAATTCACATGGGAAGAACCGGGGAAACCTACTACTGTTGGGAACCTAACAAGGGAAGCGGAGGCCCATGATCTTTGACTTTTTATTTGTAATTCCTGATACATAATAATAAATAAAGTTTATATTTAATAAATTGTAAGTATATAATTTTTTATACATTATTAATGAATCGTATAATAATATTTTATAAATAAATTATATTTTAAATTTTTTTAAAATATATATTTTAATTATAAAAATATATTTAAAATTAATTTTTTTTAAGTGTTATTAATGTTATTCACTTACGATATTTAATATCTGATAATATATCAAATATACATTGTCATTTAATAAATCAAACTTCCAAGTTTTTGTGAATCATTTGATTGAACCGTTATAATTTTCATTTAAATTTGACAATATATTATGTATAATGAAGCACAAATCACAACACCCCTCCCCTTTAACATATGAGATTGTACTCTTATTAATTATTTTTATCATATCTTTGGTTAGTCTAAAGGTTTTGGGGCGACATAAACATCCCGCAACACCTTCTTTCTAGTTTCCAAGTTATTGCAGTTCCACTTTTGTCTGCAGGAATAATGCTGTGGAAAAAAACAGATTACTTTTCTCCCCAAAATGGCCAAGACAAATAGGAAGTCTTTTCCACTTTTGACCGGAAACAGTCCTTTTCGAAGTTGTCTTGACTTGAGCTTTTAAGCAAATAGAGATATGGTACCAGTAGTAACATATACAGAAATGGGGCCTGCCGGGCTGCACTCTTTTGCTTTCGACTTTTTCCACCTCTTTACTATTTAGTGTTAGGCGATCTTCCATTTCATGATTTTACAAAAAATTTGTAATGGCTGTTAACGCTTCTGTTCTCTTCTATTGACTACAACTATCGTTCTTTTTTCTTCTTTTTCATGCAAGGGATAGTTGATTGTGTTTTGAATTTAAAAATTTAATTTAATTAATCGGTGCAATCATGGTATTTAAGATTTCAATTCCAACATATGTAATTTCTTTTTTTATACCTACATTATAATTTTTTTACCAAAAAAAAAGTTGTGTATTAAATTACACAACAAAATGTATTCTTCTCACAATTTATGAGTCTTGTCCTCTTTTAGTAAAACTATAGCATGAATCCATTACTAGCAAAAGCTTTTACATTTTCCTTTAACTATGGTTATTGGAGATTGACTTTACATTGCTTTTGTAGCTGTTCAAGTTTGGCAATGCGTTCTCTTTGTAGAACGTTTAATGTTTCTTTGCACATTGCATTGTGATAATCTTTAATTTTATTAAAAAAATTATAACCTAAAGATATAAAAAATGTATAGATATTGAAATTTAAATCTAAATTTATAGAACACTTAACAATTATAAATGGAACAAAAAAAAAAAGTTTAACAAAGTGGTAAAGTGACAATAATGCAAAAGATAGAACCCAATATAAAGAAAGAAAAACTATTCAGAAAAAAAAAAATCCATGTCAACTCATGTCATCCAATCTACTTAAGCCATTAACCTGTAACTTATATTCCAAAGTCAAGGAACATAGAAGAGATATTAGCATTTTTTCCCCTCACAATGTTGTGCTTTAACTAGACAAATTCTCCAAAAGCTTAGAACAAGACAGCACTAAAAAATTATCTCTCCAAAGCCAAGCAAATGGTTTATGGTTTTAATTGCATTTACCTTTGAATTATCATGACTTTCGGCTATTATATTCAAAATTTACCCAATCCTTAGCTATCATGAAAATGATTTTAAAAATATTTAAATTCGAGCACAAATATAGTGTTAGATTAATTAAGACATCTTTAATCTCGACAAAAGATATTTAAGTGTCCAAATTTTAACTTTTTTAACTTTTACCTTTTCGGTGTGTAGCACCTTCGGAACGTGTCCTAATGTTAATCGCGATTAGTGCCTAATTAGAAGTCAAATAATATAAAAAGTTTATCTCCAATTGTTAAGAGGGCTTAATTTACTTAAAATTCACATGGTATCTCTTGAAAAGGACTTGGGGGTCAATTAGGAGGTATGATTTTTTTTTTTTTTTTGCCATATCTACTTGACCCATTGTTAGAGATGATTAGAACTTCTTTAAAAAAAAAATGGCACCATTTAAGTTTGTGGTATAATAAACTTTTGCTGGCTAATTGGAATTTTTAGTGCTTTGTTTTTGACTAATGCCGATAAAAATATGCTGATAAAATTATTTGTTCTCCCAACAATGAGGGTGTTATGGCCAACACGTGTTGTCAACTAACATACCCTTCTTAGGAATTCATTTCTAGTTTCTTCCTTTTGTTTATGTGATATTTGTTTCTTCTCGGTAGTTGCTATGATATAAAAATATAAATTTAATTTAATTTAATATAATTGATTCGTATAATTATTTTTAAAAATAATATTTAATAAATTTAAATTTTAAATTTTAATATCTATAATTTTTTTATAAATAAAAATATAAGTAAAGAAAGTAGCTAATCTTTCCTTTATCTGCTAAAAAAAAAAAGGAAAGAAAGTTTTATGGTGATCGGATGCCACCGAAATTTATGAATTCCAATCCCAGGCAGAGCTCCTTTTTCCTGACCCATTTGGCCATTTCTCTTCCTTTAAAGTTGTCCATGATGAGAAGTGTATTCCAGGGTGTCCGTGCGTGGTCATGTCAAGCATAACAAGTACTTACTAAACTTGGACTCAAGACAGCGGAAGGGGCCAAACTGTTTGTGCTTTAATTGCTCGGGAGGGAGACTTGGCTTCCTATTGGCTCCCCTGCCAAGGGGGCCAGAATCTTGGTCAACACAGCAATGCAATTCATGGACCACAAGTGGAGGAGAGCATGAATTTGCTTAGCAAAAGAAAATGTATCTGGGAAATACACATGCATATTTATGGCGTATTTAATATTATTATTATGGCTTATCCAAGATAAGAAAAGTGGAAACGAAATGACCCTAATATTTAATCAAGAAATTAAGAAGAATTCACATGGACGCATAGGGCGAATTTGGTATAAAAAGAACTCCTCCCGCAGAGTGAAAGCTGGAAATCCAGACACTTTGGTCCATATGAAAAGTTAGACTCCATCCTACTGTATTAGAGCTTATATTCTTTAATTCAATACTCTCGATTCTTCCTGATATAATAATTTAATAATGGTGAGAAATTGAGGCAATCTCTGGTAAAGGTTTCCTTTCCAACCCTAGTAGCTAGGAATATCAATTTTGTCGGCCATGGCCCTCTTGATTTTGCTGCTTTAGAGTTTTATATATTTTCTTTCACGTTTTTCTTTTTTTTTTTTCTTTTCATAAGATAAAAAAAATTCAAAAGATTTTCAGCGGTTTTTTCTATTTTTTTCTATTTAGTTTTTTATTAGTTGATTGCGTAGATTGTACATTTCTACTAAACTTTCTGAAAAAAATATCTTTTTTAATATAAAAAATTAAAAATTTCCTAAAAAAAAAGTTTACATTTTAGCGTGAGAGGAACTCTCCTTAGAGTATTAAGTACAGTACTCTTCCCAGGGGATTGTCTTTGTATATAGTGTAGATGTAGATTGTCCTAGTTGGCATTGAAGAGTAAGGGAACTTGAACTAGTTTAAAATTTAAATAATATAATTTTTTTTATTTTTATTTAAAATTATAAAAAATTAAATTTTTAATATTTTATCAATAAATTATCTGTTTGATTGTTGGTATTTTTTTTTTATGGTATTAAACTGTTAGGTTAAGAACTTTCAATCCAATCACATCAGTAAAAATAAAATCAAATAATAAATCAAATACACAAGAGACAATAATTTAACGTGGTTCGGTCTAACTGACATATATTCACGGATGAGAAAAAAGATCCACTAGTTGTAGAGAATTACAAATATACATTAAATCATCAACCTCACTCAACAATCAATACTCATAAGACACTCTTAATCTCCTCTAGTCTTATAGAGTATTTTCAACCCAAACAAACACAAACCCAAACCCAAACCATTGTGCACTCTTTCAACATAACCAAACACATACTCATATGCTCTCATACATCATACCTATGTGGACCCTCTCAATCTCCTCTAGTCCATTCACAAATAAACATACACACCCATAAGACGTAGAGCTCCAATATTCCTATGGGGTGTCTATCCCATAAAACCTTACAACTTTCTTACATCTTTTTTTCATACCTAATCCTGTAGAGACTTCATCTATTTATAACCATACAAACTTGCCTATTAAGAATCCCTTTTCTTTTAGTATTCTTCTCTTGTAAGTCAAACTTACATATTAAAAATCTTTTTTCTCTTGAAATTCTTCTTTTGCAAGTCTTCTTGTCCATCAAGCAATATCTGACAAATCCCAAACAAATCTCTAACAAATCACTAACAAATCTCTTATGAGATTTGAGTCATTATTCCTAACAATCTCCACATTGACTCAAATTTTATCAATCATCTGTCTTCATGCTAGACATGTTTGGCTCCACCTACAATGGAAGTCTCACAATCATCTTCTCTTCTCTTGTGTCTTCACGCTTCATACAAACCAATCCTCAATTTTTAAAACTTAAACTCGAACTCTTTTCTCGAATCGAGCTCTCTGGACTTGCTTCTTCTCATGTCTTAAACCAAGCTCTTCCTATATCTCGAACTGTCAACTCTTTTCATGTCTCGAACCATCGGTTCTTCCTACAAATTGAATCTTCAACTCTTCTCACGTTTCAAACCTTCAGCTTTGATATCACTTGTTGGGGAACACCACAACTCTGATACCATTTGTTGGGCTAAAAGTCTCCAATCTAATCACACTAGCAGAAGCAAAATCAAATAATAAATCAAACACACAAGAGATAACAATTTAACGTGGTTCAGTCTAACTGACCTACATCCACGGATGAGAAAAAAGATCCACTAGTTGTAGAGAATTACAAACATACATCAAATCATCAACCTCACTCAACAATCAATACTCATAAGACACTCTCAATCTCCTCTAGTCCTATAGAATATTTTCAAACTAAACAAATACAAACTCAAACCCTTGTGCACTCTTTCAACATAACCAAACACATACCCATATGCTCTCATACATCATACCTATGTGGACCCTCACAATCTCTTCTAGTCCACTCATAAACAAACATACACACCCATAAGACGTAGAGCTCCAATACTCCTATGGGGTGTCTATCCCATAAAACCCTACAACTCTCTTATATCTTTTTCTCATACCTAACCATGTAGAAACTTCACCTATTTATAACCATACAAACTTATCTATTAAGAATCCATTTCCTTTTAGAATTCTTCTCTTGTAAGTCACACTTACATATTAAGAATCTTTTTTCTCTTGAAATTCTTCTTTTGTAAGTCTTCTTATCCATCAAGCAATATCTGACAAATCCCAAACAAATCTCTAACAAACCACAAACAAATCTCTTATGAGATTTAAGTCATTATTCCTAACATAAATTTGCTCTATAAACATTATTTAATGTGATAAAAATTTAAAATTATTGTCAATAAGATCTTAATTTAATAGTAAGAAAAAAGTTTTAAAATTCAAATTTCATTATGTGTGAATTTTATTATTTAATTATATTCTAGTTTATTAGATTATTTCAATAATTATATCATGATTATCATATAATAATTGATTAAATTATAATACTTGATTTTAATTATAACTTAAAAACAATTAGAATCATTTAATATTTTTTAAATTAATTTAAAAAGAATTTGAATTTAATTTTTTAAACAGAAAATGCATTTGCTTATCTTTTTATTTGGTTAAAAAGCGCATAAGATTATATTCCTTGCATTTATTGGAGTAAAATATGATACAAACAAGCTTTAATAATACCGTATAAAATTGGGTGGGGGGGAGGCTATTATTCCCTTCATTTCTGAGGTTTATGCTCTTGTCACTTGGGCATCTCCCGTCAGTTCCCTCCTGCTAATGGTAATTATAAATTCAATCCCAGGAATAATTGGTGCAAAGTGGTGGCCCACATTCACATTAGCCTTTTTCATATTCGTTGATATTGGCGTAACTAGGCCTAATCAATGCATGAGAATGTCTAACCACTATAATGTTTACTAACCTTCACGTATTTTTATATAAAAGGAACAAGAAAATGAAGATGATAAGATTCGACCTTACGTCTTACATATATTTTTTTAATTTTTTATTTATTAACTTAAACAGCTGAAGATATTTTTCATATATTTATCACAAGTGTTAGAAAGAAAGTGTTGTGGCCGAATCTAAAGTAAAATCATGACGTTCTGAATCCCTTTTCATTAAAGTTATATAACAAAATTACAATCATAATCAAATATTAAATTTATATAATCAATAAAATAATTAATTATTATATCATAATTAAATTATAATTATTAAATTATTAATTAATATATTAAAATATAATTAAATAATCAAACTCGCGCACATACAGATGAACTTAGAATATAAAACTTTAAAATTCTAAGACTTTCTCTTTTTCACTATGCCAATACCTTATTTTTGTGAAAAACATGGTAGAAAAATTAATTGTTAAAAAAGTTTAGATAAACTAAAATAATAGATTGGAAAAATTACTATTCATGAAGCGAAGAAAATAGGAAGAAAAATTTTATATTTTTAATTAGTTTACACCATTTAACCTTTAAAGAAACTTCTTAACATTGCACCATGAAATCAAAGCAGAATAATAACGAAAAAATATTGTAAATAAATCATTAAAATATATTTAAAAAAATAAGCGTAATTAAGATAAGGATGTTTAGATATATATATATATATGTGTGTGTGTGTGTGTGTGTTAAGATTAGAAGAGATAAAATAAAAAATAAAAAAATTCGAGAAAAATTAAAATTAATTAAATTGAAAAAAAGATAAGAGAAGATCATTTGAAATTGTTTGGACATGTGAAATATAAGTTTATCCGTGCACTAATTAGGAGAAATGAGTTTTTGGATTTGGTAGAGATCAAAACTTTTAAAAATAAACCAACAATAAAAGATATGAATAAAAGTAATAAGAAATTATATAAAAGTTAAAAAATATATGAAAAATATATATTTTTTTTATAAAAATAAGTAGTGTAAGAAAAGTCAAAATTATGATCTAACATAATTTTTGTTTACTAAATGTTTAATTTAAGATCTAATATTTGTGAGTTTTTTTAATTAAAAATATCATATTTAATTTGGTTCAATGTAAAACTAAACATTTTCAATTCAATTCTAAACAGGACTATGTCACAAAAGTATATCATACACGCGTAAAATAAAGTGAAACAAACGATATATCTTTTGTTGAAGTGAAAATAGGGATAAAATTGTATTTTTTAAGATGCAAAGTAAATTATTTATTTCAAAAACAAAGATTAAATATAAAAAATAATTATATTTTTAACAAAAAAAATAAAAAAACTTAAATTTTTCTAACATGAAATATCTGCCATTTTTATTCTTCCAAAAGCTACGCTAAGCTTTACATCCCACTAACAAAAGAATAGAAAAGGCAACATTTTTCAAATTTTGAAACTTTTTTTTTAAAAAAAAAACAAGTATTACCATAATTCCAAAATTTCAACTAATTAATATAAAAGAAAATAAAAAAGATTAACATTTAACAGACTTCCATCAACCCATCATTTTCCTATATTTTCTCAAAATCCAAACACCTAAAAAGTCACTAAAAGATAAAAAAAGAACTCTAAATCCAAAAATGAAAATGTATTGCATAATCAATCTTATTAAAGAAACAAACTTTAACCAAAAAAAAAAAAAAAACCAAAGTTAAATGCTCTGTTATTTTAGAAAGCATGAGATTTAAAAGAACCCTAAAATCGCTAAATTTCGTAAAAAAAAAATGTTTTTGTCTTATTCATCTTTTGCTAGCATGATAAATTACACACCATAAAAACCAGACTTACCAAAAGCCAAAGCTGCCATAATCACAGCACAAAAAGTCCACTATTATCCATCAACCGAAAATCACAAAAATTCATCCACTTAGGCACTATTATATCAAAAATTTTGAATAAAAAAAATTTAAGAAAATAAGAGATGAGATTGATAAATATTTTTTTGACAAATATGAAATCAAGATCTAGATTAGATTGATTTGAAAATTACAAGAAGAGGACAACCAAAATAAAATATAATGGAAGAAGACAAGAGAAAATAGTCGAACAAGGAAGCATCATTAGAGATTTTTTCGATCCATAGGCAGTAAATTTGGTTCGTATTGATGTTATTAATCAGTGAAGAAGCATAAATTTTTGGGTTCCTTTCTTTATTAATTTTTTAAAAAAATTTGAAGTAATTAAGTTTTTTATGATAAAATAGGATTTTAATGGCAAAATTTAATGGATATTGGACTTGACGGCTGTCATGATAGAGTTCTATTTTGAATCAAACAGAAAGTGTTTAATTTTAGATTGAATTAAATTAAAGATGATATTTTTAGTTGAAAAAACTCTTAAATCTTAATTAGATTTTAAATTGAGCATTTAACTTGTTTTTTTTTTTTTTTTTGCCTTTCATGTAGTTGATTCTAGAGTTATAAACTATAAGACTTATTTTATTATTGTTGTTATTGTATATTAAAATATATAAGAAATTATCAATGATGAGTAATGCCCTGTCGGTTGTAACCAAGAAAAAAAATGCCTACAGGAGGTTCAAATATGAAATTTTTATATTTTTATGAATCAAACAAAGCCTAAGATTCAAATATGAAAATTTTAGTTAAATGTTCAAGTTGTCGGAGGAAGAAATAAATTTGGATCTTCAATGGTTCATAGGGTGCTCAAAACCCTTTTTTTTTTTTAAATGATAAATAAAATTTATCTAAAAATATTAAATAAAAATCAAAGCAAAAAAATTTGATAAATTCAGTAGAAATTGGCGAAAATAAATTTTTTTTCTCTATTAATCCTTAGATAAATTAAAAGGATTCTGCACTTATGTCTACTTTTTATTTAACAATTTTTCTTTATCTTTTATTTGTCTAGTATTAATTTATGCAAATACAAGAAATGCAAGGAGTATGCAAAAGCAACTCCCTGATTTACCATAAATCAATCAAATTTTGAATTCATTTGATGGTGTAATGGAAAGAAATTTTACTGCATCGTAATGTTGTTTTATAATTATTCTCTTAAACATTCCGGTTTAAAACATGGATCAAATGAACAAATCTGTTAACAAATAATGTTGTAAAGCTCCAACTTTGGAGATCTAACGTTCCAATTTTGGAGATCTAATTGTTGGGATAGTTCATATATGAATAAAAAATTTCACATCATTAAAAAATAAGATCGAGATGTTTTATATAGACGTGAAAGATCCAAAAACTTAATAACTTAAGCTTTTAAGCTCAAATAATATCCAACGTATATGTATGAGCTCTTTGGTGTGCTTTTATGACTCTAATTATGACAAATTTCTCAATGACTGGTATCAAAACAACAGTTATTTTGAGACATAGATACAAAAGTAAGCTATGACATAAGTAAATTCTATTTAAGATCATAAAGGGTTATATAAGTTCTATGATAAAATTGACAGTATCAAATTATTCGATTTGAAAGCCTATGATGGATGATTATTTATACTACAAAGATTTGTATGAACTAGTATTGGATGAGGTGATTTAATTAAGCCAGCAATGTGAAAGATGAAAGTTAGAAGAAGTTAGGCAAAAAAAAGTTGGCCACAATAAAAAAATGGATTGATATTAATATGTTCTATTGTAAGAGACAGATGCCCATACTATTTGAGAAAAATTGACAATATTGTATGAGAGAAAAACATGCATAAATAAAGTTATGCTTGTTGAAAAGCTTACACTTTACAAAACATAGATGTACAATCGATTACATATTATTTAAGTGATTTTCAAGATATATGTAATTAAATGACTACTATGGAGCTTAAGATGGACGTTGAAATAAAGGCATTGTTTCTTTTGGGTTCATTGCTAGACATTTGGAATACTCTAGTTATGATTATTTTTAATTCAGCTTTTGACTATAAAGTGACATTGAAAATGGTAAAAAATAGTATGCTTAATGAAAAGCAAGGAAAAAATATTTAGATCTTTGAGAATCAAGTTCCTGTCATAGAGAATAGATGTAGAAACATCGATAGAGGTCAGAACTCATGTGAGGTTGCTTGGTGAGAATAAAGTGTTGATAGGACTTACTCTCATGAAAGAATCAAAGTGGGACTTGATCAGAACTCTGAAATGAACGGATGAGATTGTTGGGGTAAGTTTCACACGTAAGTGAAGAATCTCACATCACTAAAAAATCTGAATAAGATGTTTTATATATACATTGAAGAACAAAAAATCAAATAGCTTAAACTTTTGGACTCAAGTGGTGTCTAACATATATGTATGCACACTCTAGTATGCTCTTGTGGCTCCAAGTGTGACAAATCTTCCAAAAACTAATATTAGAACCAATGTCAAGGATTCGAGTCTTAGTAGTGTTACTAGAGAGAGATTATTAGCAGATCGAAAGTTGGTTGTGTTTATTAACTCCATGTGCTCGAACATCAATATTAGAGTAAAAAAGTTCAACTTGTATGTAGCGAGTGTGCAAAAGCAAAACATCGAAGTGGGAGATGTATTCGTCAACCTAGAGTGCAAGCTTTGAGAGGCACTGAGATAATCTAAGCTGCTAGGTTAAGTGCTGTAACTTAGCTTAAAATCATATTAAAAATGTGAGATTGTCTAGCTCAAAAGATGTATTGATAGGATTTACTTATACAAGAGAGTCAAGGTAGGACTTGTAAAAACTTATAAGTGAACGGATGAAATTGTTAGGATGATTAATATGTGAGTAAAAAATCTTGCATCACTAAAAAATAAGATTAAGATATTTTACATATACATGAAAATTTCAAGAACCCAAAAGTTTAAATTTTTTATTCAAGTAATGTCTAACATATATATATATATATATATATTTTTGATGTATTTTCGTATCTAAATTTGACAAATCTCCCGATACTAACATGGTCAAAATAGGTTGCCAAGCAGCATATTAATGGTTGGGATTAATAAATGAATATGCTATAAATCAAGGTTGTCGATCGGATCAGACAATCCGAATCATGTCGGCCACCGTTTAAAGACATAACGTACTGTACAAACTACCGTCAGTCTTGGATATTTGGACCAAATTTTGCTTTTATTTTTTTTAGTTGCAAAACAAAGAAAAATTCCCCTCTAGGAAAGTTTTACTTTCTGCTTTTTAAAGATGGTAATGGTTTCCACATTTTTGTTTTCAAATCTCAATTAAATAATTACAATTATTTAGAATATTCCCATTTCTCCTTTTCTTTGTGGTATTTGAATCTAATTAATGTGTTTTTTTTATATACTAATTAATGAGTTTTAACAAAGTTATAATAAGATAAAAATAATTATCATCAGGTCCAATATTTTCACATCAATTGTAAAAGAGGGAAAGAAAATATAGAGTATGTGAACATTTGATTCAATGATAAGTTTATGTATTTCTAATCAAATAGTCCAGTTTAAGTTATATATATATATATATATATAAAAGTGATGGAAACCTAAATCCACATATATCTTGTCTCAACTAATACAAAAAGAAATATATATCGTCTTATTTCTGTTAGCAATATATATCACGCTTCTCTTATTTTAGGAATGCATCTTCACTTCTGTTTGCTTACAATGGATTAGGTTTTTTTTTTTCTTTTTTTGCCACATTATTGGCTTGAACTAGGATAGGTTATTTTAGTCTTGCTTTACGTTATGTTTAGGGTAAAAGTGTGGTTAGGCTACAAGAATATAGAAAAAAGTTTCGAAAAACGTGTTTAACTAACTTTAAAATTTTTTTTTTTTATATTGGGAATATGAAATTTTGAACCAAACTTTTCTTAACCGACAGTATGCATAAATTATTGAATTAAATATTCAAGTGTAACATGTTTGATTTATCTTTATTAAAAATAAAAAATTCACTGTTAAACAACTGCCACTCTCTCTTTGCCTAAAGAAAACAAGCTTCTTTTCCCTTGTAATCGATGTCATTCTAAATAAATACAGTCCTTTAACTTTCCAATTATGAATTATTTGAAGATTTGATTCATTTTTTTATATTTAAAATATTAGATTCGAACTCACCTACTCAAACATGAGAAAACATCCGTCAAACAATGAGTCAAATACTTGGTAAAACTTACATAACTGAAAATGTGAATGTCGAGCATTTTTGTTAGTGCTGGAAATGGAATTAGTAAGCTCTTGTTATGGCTTATTTAATTCTCACATGGGGTGAGCGGGTTATGAGTTAGAACTTAGGAACAAAGTTTCATATACTCTACTATTGATCAGTTCCATAATCCCACACCATATATATTGAAGCTGCTACACAATAATTTCCATCGAGGTTTTGGCTCTTCAGAGAGTTTTTTTTTTTTTATAAATTTTTTCTGTCGAAGTTGTTCGATCTTTCAGCCATAAATATAGTAGCACTGCATTTTATTGGGCATGAAAAATCTTCATGTTGGCATCATATACTCATCAATAATCTCGCTCACTTGGTGCTGGATGTCATGCTCGAGAGAAAGAGAGCGAATCTCAGACCTACTGTGTACTCTTGTTATTCCCTATTTCGTCCTTTTCTACCCTATTCTTCTTGCTTCTTTCTCATCCTTTTTCATGAATTAATGTTCATGATCACCAATTCATCTTTCTGGCTTTTTAGCTCGTTCGAGTCAGCTTCGGCTCCCTGGAAGAAGGGATGTCTTTGAGGCATTGAGAGAATATTAATGCCAGATTTTGATTTACAGAAAATCCGAAAAGAACTTAGGCCTTGCTTATTTGCCGGGTCCTTATTGATTTCTGCTGGTGTTAGGGAAAGAAAAGGGACGGAAAGAGAGAAAAAAGCAGTTATATATTATCATAGGAAAAAGGAAATCTTGGGCCTAGCTTATTTGCCGGGTCCTTATTGGTTCTTGAAAAAAGGAAGCATTTTTCCCTATGACCCGGTTCCGTACAATGGGCTGTTGCCCGTTGGACAACACTAATCCCAACTCCAGCCCTATCCGACCGGAATTCTTTAACTCTATATATATATATATATATATTAAATATTATATTTATAAAATCAATAATATATTATTAAATAATCAATTATTATATCATTAAATAATTAATTAATGAACTAAAATTTAATTAAACAATCAAGCTTACACGCAATAAAATTTGAGTTTAAAACTTTAGGATTCCTCAATTATATACTTAACACTACTATTAAATTACTCTTTTTTTGATAAAATAATTGTAAGAGCAATAGTTCTATTAATAAAGAAAAGTAAAAACAAAAACGCACAAGATTAGTTCAATTAATATAGAGGAGAGTTTACACTTTTGTTTTGTTTTCAAATTTTTTAAGTATTTTAAAAATAAAATCCTAAATATATCATATAAATATTAAAAAAATATATTTTAAAGATCATTTAAATAAGAGTAAGGTCTTCATTTGATTAATTTTGAATTAAAAGTGTTTAAAAATAGATTAATTGAATTATGTTATTTTATTTTTATTAATTTCAAAATTTTAACTAGTTGAATTTACTTCAATTAAAATTTGAATTAATTAAATTATAAATTTAAGTTAAATTATATTTTAAAAAACTCCTAATTTTTCATATTTGAAATAAATTAAATAAAATATTTCAATATCTAAATATTAAATTAAAAAATCTAACAAATTATAAAACAAAACAATTTGTTTCATATATTTTTTAGTTTTATCTTTGAATTTTTTATATTTTTCTTAAAATTTTGGTTAATTCATTAAATAAAAAAATTTTAAATCATTTTCAATAATGGACCGAACTAACTAATCAAATCAGTTCAATTGACTATTTTAATTAAAATCATAATATGAACAATCTTGCTAGGTAAAAGATAAATAGAGACAAATGTATTTTATATATATAAAAGTAAAAACAGTGGTAGCTAGCAGGAGTAACTCTCCTTTTTTAATGTCGTCCTGTAATTAAAAAATGATGTGTATACTTTATACTAGTACCACTACTAGTATTATAATTCAACATCCTACTTTGTTGGGGAGAAATTAACGGATTTTAGTCCAAGGTAAGTTTTAATTTACTAATTTCTTATGGTGAACTTTATCGTAGTTATCAATTATATCCTAGTGTAATCATACAATTCATAGCATTCAGACTAGACTATATAGGTATTTTATATTTTATCCATATATTTTACAAGTCCTATGTTTTGATTTTATCATATGTGCATTACTATGCTTTTTCTTCAAGGTAAAACAACTTTTTTCATTTTCCCTAATCTTCCAATTGCGTTCGGTTTCTGTCTTGCAAAACTATAAGGAAAAGAAAAGGTAAAATTCCAAACATTAATTATTGCTATACATGGATATTCTCCATTTAGTTTTGGGAAAGAAATAGTCAAAATTGCCATTCCAAAAGGTTATTACCTTATCTTATGTGTTTTTTTTTTTTTATATATATATATTAAGTATGTGAGTTTAAATATCATATAATAATATGATATAAAAATAATATAAAAAATACGAATATGATATAATTTAAATTTTAAAAAATATTATATAAAATTAATAAAATTTAATTAAATATATTTTATATTTAACATGTAATATAAATTTAATATAAAATTTATATTTTATATATTTTTATATAAATAAATATAATAAAAATATATAAATTATCAACTTTATTACTAATACTTATACATTACTATATAAAACATGACAAAGGGTAAAAAAACCTTAATGAAAAATTTAATAATTATTTAAACTCTTAATATTTTATCGTAGTTAAAAACCTTAAATTTTTTACTTTAAATCAATTAAATTTTTAAATATATATTTTATATAATTGAATTTTTAAATATTTATTTTTGTTTAATTAAACCATAAAAATAATTAATTATTTTTTGTTTAATAAAAATTTAATTAATAAAAATAAAATATTTAAAAAATTAATTCATTATAAAAAAATAAAAATTTAAATGATTATTAATTTTTAATTCAGGCACTTTTTTAATTTTTGTTAAAAAAGAAAAAAAACGACAGCCCTTCCCGTAGCTTTAGCTCAGCTTTTAGCTTGAGCCTCACAGCATCTGTCCTTGTGGGTTTTTTTTTCCGCCTAATAATACACTCCTTAACACCACTCTCAGTTCTTATCTGCCACTCCAATTCCAGAAAATCCAATCTTTCAGCTTTATTTTCGCAAGTTAAAATAATAAAAAAACTAATAATAACAAATACTCGTACTATTCAATAATTATTAGCCAAAACCCAAGAGTTCATACTATTTCTTCTTTCTTGTACCAGGTGTTTACTTTTCTTATCCCATTACCTTCAACTTTTTTTTTAAATCATTAATTTTTCAAGTTTTTCTCATTTATTTCCTTGCTTTGTTAGTTGTTTTTGGCTTTGAGGGACGCTCACTTTAATGGATGAAATGTACGGTTTCCAGTCCACGGGAGAGTACGCTGATAAGGCCTTGATGTCACCGGAAAACCTGATACTTCCTTCTGATTACCAAGCTTGGCTTTGCTCTTCGGGTCGGGTTCCCATGTTTGGATCCGACGAGTTAATCTCTGCTGCATCTGCCATATCCGAAGCTGCTTCCATCGCCCCTGAAATTCAACGAGAAGAGGACATGTCAAGCGTGATCAAAGCCAAAATCGCCTCCCACCCATCTTATCCTCGTTTGCTTGAAGCCTATATTGATTGCCAGAAGGTGAAAAGAACTAAATTGAAAGGCTTTTTCTTTTCTATTTCTGGTGCAAACAAACCACTGAAAAGATGCAGCTTTTAAAGAATTGCAAGCGTTTTTTTTTTCCTTTTCTCTTTAGCTTCATTAAATATGATGCTATGTCACGGTATGGATGATATGTGCAGGAACTTCAAGGTAAGATTAATATAGTAAAAGGAGAAAGCTTTTGCTAGAGTTGCTTTGTTGGTTGTGTTTTAAATTTCCGCTTTAAATGAGGGTTTACTTTGTTTTTTTTTTTTTTTTTTAAAGATTGAAGCAAAGGGTTTTAGTTTCGAACTAGTCCTGACTTGGGAGCTTGAAGCTTTTCTCTTTTCTACTGCGTATGTCATGGAGAAAGTTTATACTGGTTTCTTTGTCATTTTTAAGATCCAACCCTTTTTCTTACTCTTCTTAAAGAAACTTTCTCGATCAATTCCCATAATTTTATGGGAAATCTCTGATGGAATTCTTCAAATGGAGTGTATGCGGTTCGTTGGAATTTACTTGGAAAAGAGTTTTAGTTGTTTGAGTCTAGTTGTAATCTCTTTTTTCTTTTTCTATTCTAGGTTGGGGCACCTCCGGAGATAGCGAGTATATTAGATGAAATTCTGAGAGAGAACAATGTTAACAAGCGGTATATCGTGCCAACCTGCTTGGGAGCCGATCCCGAGCTCGACGAGTTCATGGTCTCTTTCTCTCTGCTAGCTTCTTTCTTAAGTTTTCTTTGATTTTCTATATTTTTCATTACATATATATGACGGTCCGTATTTATTCAGGAAACTTACTGCGATATGTTGGTGAAATACAAATCTGATCTTTCAAGGCCTTTTGATGAAGCGACCACCTTTCTAAACAAGATTGAAATGCAGCTTCGAAATCTCTGCACGGGTGCTTCCATTAGAGGCCCTCCTGGTCAGTCAACTCCCTCTCTCTCTCTCTCTCTCTTCCGCAAGTCTGAGTATAAATATATCCCAGTAATATTTGTTTTGAATTAATTTATTCTTTGTTTAATTTTTGGATTCTTGGTTTTTGTGCTTACCATATCTTCTGTCTCTCTTTCCATACACTGCATTATCTGCTCCACTTACCGAAGAAATTTTACCCCAAAGATCTGCAAAAGCTAAAATTCAATCTATAAACCTCCCATGAATCATCCCTGCGACTTGCAGGCAAAACTTGGGTACTTACTATGTAGGTTCCTGGTACATGATAATATGGATCATGGAACCCACAAGAGGGCGACAACCATTCCATTCCTAGTCATAATCATAGATCTCCTCTATCCTTTTCTGCAAAAGAACCCACTAATGGAGGGCAACAACAGTACTCCAAGAATAATCCAACATTTCGAGTATGTCAATAATAATAGTAACACTAACAGACAACGAAAAACCCTAGAAATGAAATGGACCCCGTTCCTATCTTAACTTGCCGTTGTTGGGTTTGTAGTCTGAAAATTTTCTTTTCCAACATGGTTGGGGTGGCTAAGACTTCATTGCTCTTCAATTTTCATTTGTTCTGTCCGCAAAGAGTAAACGTAAAAAATGGCAAGCGTTCAGCAGTAGTGGAACACGGATTAATCCTCTTTCTCCAATTCAATCAGTGTCATCCAGGGCTTCCATTTGCCCGCTCATCTTTGTTTGTAATTTCTTTTCTTTCCTTTTCCTGTTAGTTACCTTTTTATTTCTATTTTATCTTTGTTTTGCCGTGTGTCAGAGAAAAATGAAACCTGAAAGTAACACCTTTTGGGTTTTGAGATTCTGAATTGACGTTTTAGAGCTCAGTGATGCCATGCGAAATAGTTGCTTGATAGTCTCAGCCCAATGGTGTTGCTTCAACAATTTCTTTTTGCAATACCTTAGATGATGCAAAAACCTACTTAGAGCCTCTTAGAGTACAAAAGCCTAGGGCCAATTGTTTGAGTTGATTGAACGTTTGGATTATCTTATGTCATTTTACCCAAAAGGATCTTTTTCTTACTCTCCAGTTATGGCAGTATTTTGTCCTCATTAACCTTGTTCTTTTGGTTCTAAAAGATTTGTTGCTTTGCTCAGTTATTATATACATGAGGAGGTTTCAGTCCAATGAGGTTATCTCCATTCTCCATCTGCCAGCTAATACTCACATATTCCTTTTGAAAATGCATGTCTGGTTTGTTTGAGAAGTAGTACCACAAGATTGATCACTAATGCTTACCCTTTTGAAGTTTGATGAAAGCAGTAGTCTACTTAACCAAAAGCCCTATTAAGTGTTACTCAACTTATTTCTGTAGGTACAGAATTGAGTACAAGAATCGTTTAGTTTATGTATTCTGCTGTGTTTTAAAATCTTATACTGTACTCGTGTTTTTGACAAATAGACTCAGAATAGGGTGTTGGACACAAATATCTTATATTTTTGACAGTTTTTTTGTATTAATTTTGAGGATCCAAATGTCATACCACCATGGATAGTGAAATATCCAAGAAGTGGTTGACACGGATGAAAAAAAAAGTGAAGAGCTCATGAGCACTACTTAATGTATAGCATGGCGTGAAATTGTTTCTAATAATTTTTGTTAGGATTTATTTTATCATTGTTGACCTTCAAGCAATAAATTAACTTTGTATTTTTGGTTGAAAGTTTCATATTGATGCCCAAAATTAAGGATAAAGAAGAGACTTATACTAGTTACAAGCAAGAACAATATACTTAAATTTTATTCACTGCTTTATGCTTCTTAAGCATATGTAATTGCTGCTGGTTATTGTATTGTTCTCATATCTCTTAAATGTTGCAATTTGGCTGAATGATCCCTACTTGTTGTTAATAGTATTTTTTTATAAAAGGAAAAAAAATCATTTTGCCATCTAGGAGGAATGGGGGCTTAGTAATAATCTAATATTATATGCTTCAGCTTATTACATATTTTTCAAAGTTATAAAGGTCATTACATATGCCTTTGATTTGATTCAGTGTTCCTCTTTCAGACCTATTTGTATCACTTGTGTTGTGCACGTGTGGGGGTGTAATAGCATGACAAAAAACTTGCTATTGATGTATGGTATCATATTGCATGCTTTCAAACCACTTGTGTAAAATAAAATGGTTGGCCTTACTTTAGCGGAATGATAATGGTCTATAATGATGTCCAGTCTGGTCCTTTTGAATGAGTCTCAAGTTCCAATAGAGCACAAGTTATTATGCATGTGGATAGTGAGTGGTGAAGAATTTTGGGAATTGTCTACTATCAGATTGGCTGATATGTTGATAAAGTAATATTTTCTTTGACAATTAATATCTTCTTGAAAGTTGTTTTGGATAACCAAGTTTTATAAATATACAACATAAGCTAATTTAATTCATTTTTTTATGCTTGCAATTGTCATTGTCAACCACTGACTTGCTTAAAAATCTGCTGAGATCACGTGAGTGTAGATCATGGTGGCTTTCTAAAAGCACTAGTATTAAGGTTTAATGGCTTGCTATAATCTTTTCTTTCTTTAATATATAATATTTTACAGTAATTTGAGGTCCCTTTTTTCCCATTATGGCTGGAAATTGGATAGGCTTGAACTAATCTCGTATGGTGATACTGCTTTTGCTTTAAGAAATTATTTTATATAGAGTTTGTGTTAGAAATCTAAGATTCTATTGCAAAAAAGCTGCTTATGTTTCCATTTGTACGGGGGAGGCTTATGCAATTGGCATGCGTGTAGCAGCCTTAAGAGTTCATACTTCATAGATTGATGGCTACTAAATAATAGTATTTTTGCATAAAGAATGGAAGTTGAAAAGGTTGTAAATAGCTGCATTCTGGTTGTTGATAGTTGGCAACTATAATTGTTTTTGTTTGAAGTACAATATACCTTTTTGATGATGTTATCATCATTCTAATCTCTTCATTTGCTTTATTTTCTCTTTTGCTTTGGTGTGTTGTGCGCGGTACTTTATGTTGGAACTTATTAACTTACACATCTGCTGGCAAAAGGAAAAGAAATAACTAAGATTCGTTACACATGCAACCATTGTAGTCTTTTATAGAGATCCACTTGGACAATATCTTATAAATTCACATGCTTGGATTGTGTTAAAATGACTACCTGCCAGGCTGCTCTTGTCTTAGGACCTCATGTTTATTAAGCATTTGTTATCCAACTGTGTGCTATTAAATGATCATCAAATCATGTTTCTCCTTATATATAAAATTATCTTCCACTTAGGAACGGTGATTGGTTTTGTTCAAATTAATAGAATAATCTCCCAAATGAACTGATATATATATATTCCTGAAATAATCTAAACTATGGTAAATTCACCTTTCATAGTTCCTTTTCTCTTGTGGAATTTCCTGCAGTATATCTAGAGAACTGCTTGTGATTCTGTGCGTATGTTATACTTTTGTTCTTCCTACTACACTCATTATCTAGGATTATAGTGAAAGAAGATATGGATGTTGAAATGTCCATAGCTGGCATTTATACATATTTCCTTCTCTTCATAATGGAATGCAGTTATATTTTGTTTTAAACATCATTCTAATGGTGAAAAATACATAACATTTCTTTCCATATTCTACCATATAACTTTGAGGTATAAAACTTTTGTTTGATGAGTGCTGCAAAATTGCTCCGTGATATGTGCTAAACACATCATCATCACAGCTGGTCAATTTAAGTCATTAGTAACAGCTGCTCAAAGTAAAATTCGTTTAGTTTCAAAAGTAAACTAATAAACAAAAGGTTTTTACTTCACACGTTGTTTTCACAATGCAGTCTTCCTGGTGTCAAGCCTGCATATTTCATCGGTGTCTATGTTGATGGCCACATTCAGTCAATTGAAGGTCATGGATGCAATATTATGTTATAGTCTCCTTTTCTGCACTGCATCATATTTCTGGTCCGTATTGGTTCTTTATAAAATATGGCAAAAGTAATCAAGTTCTCATGAGTCGGTCAATCGCATTAAATCATAGTATTAATGTTTCATTTGGATTGACGGTGGAAAAGAATTTCATCACATTGAAGTTTTCATTTTACTTTAGGATTTAGTGATAAAATGACAGTTTCACTGTGATGAGAGTCCTCTCTTACTGTCCATCCAAATGAATCATAAGTATGCTTGTTTTTGATCTTCTGGTTCTCATTTTACATGATTAATCAAGAAAGCTATGATAGTGAGGTGTATATATTTCGGGAGACTATTGAGCAATCAAAGAGCCTATGCATGCACACACCAGTTTTTAGTAGGTTGATTTTGAGGGGTTATAATGCTATCCCGAAGGAAATAAGAACTGCTTTTACTAGAAGAGCATCAAAGAGAAAGAAGCAGACACCCTTTCAGGCTTTAACTGTTAGTTCATTTTCATATAAAATATAAATAATTTTTCTTCCTAGGAATAGTATGTTCATATAGCACATGGTTGATGGGTACAAGAAATACTATTGTCCTGCATAGTCTTAAACGCCCAATGACATTCGACAGTTTAAGGTATACTGTCCTACCCCCGCCCCCCCCCCCCCCAAAAAAAAAAAAAAAAAAGCTTCGTAGGGAATCCTGAATTACATAATTGGGTAAGCATTGGTCATTCCGAAGAAAAGCTTTTAAGCAACTTGTGGAAAAGGGGGCAGCTGATAATGAAACGATTGGGGGGTCCGAAGCAAATTATTACTTATATTTATAAAAAAAAAAAAACAGAAAAAAAAGACATTTTTGTTATGGGAAAAAGGCCCGATTTGATCGGGTGGTCGGAGTTCACATGGACTCCCGCAGATTTCGCTGTGAAGCCAACAGGCTTTTAATCGAAAAATCAGATGATTCATTCAATTGTTCAAGGGTCTGTCTTACCAGTCTACCCTGCTGCGCTACTTGGTGCTTGTCATTCCTGTTTCCTAGGTGGGTCGGTGTCTCGGCCTTTGTTTATATGCATCACACGTGTCTGCATGATAGCTCAGAACTGGGCTCCACTTGGGTCCCAGCTGCTGCACTTATTTTCTTTTGTTATAGGAGGGTTTTTTTTTTTCCTTGGTCCTCTCATTGTCCAGGCTTTTGGCTTTTGTACAGTATTCACTCTCCCTTCGCACGCTTACAACTTCGACGCCCTTCACAATCAAAAGGTTTAAACCCACGACCGGTGCCCAGAGGTAACAGAAAAGAAGTCTCATGAGCAATGACCCACTTGGGTGGCTGATGAGGGTTCGAGGCGTCGGGGCTAACCGTCCCGTCCAGGAGCATACCAAGATTTTATAGTCAGGAGGAGTGGGCCATGCTGGAAGGCTAAACTGGTAAAGAGAGATTTGCTGGGCACTATGTGTCACCGTAATAATTGATAATTGGGGTGTAGCTTTCGGGAGTTGTTTAGTCTTAATAAAAAATAGAAATATTCCTTCTCTATTTATCTCTCTCTTTCGCTTTCTGGCATATGTATTATGTGATATGATGGCCGTATGTCATGTCCACTCGGACTCAGAGTGTGAATGACAATGGACATAACCAGACACTGGTCATGTCTTCGCCTTTTGGTCACGATGTTGACACTGTGTAAAGTCGGAAAGTGATCAGTGCTAAGTGAACTTCACCCTTCAGCTATATAATAATAGCATTATAGTCATTAAGAACGAGGAGGTTGGGGGTGGTTGTTCAAGTCTATTAGTTGGGGAAGGGGGGGGGGTCCCTTAGGCTGTCCTCTTGTCGTGCGTCTCTACAGTCTCGTTGTGTTCTTTTTGGAATTTTATAACGGTTAACGAGCTGTATAAAATCTAGCCACAAAGCTTAAGCTGGCTGCTTTAGCTGCTTGCTTAGCTCCCTTCATATTCGACTACACAAATAAAAGACTAACTGGTTCAATCTTAAATCTATAGATATATGTGAGATGGTCTAGAAATGAAGTTTTTAGTATGATAAAACAAAATTAAGATTTATATAAAATTATTGATGAGATTGATTGGAATGCAGAAGATCATAAATTGGTTTCCAAACTTCTTTTCTTGTTGTAATATAATTGTGCATACGTATGTGGCTTTTGTCCTTGGTCCATTGAATCCTACTCCTAGAAATAAATTTTATTTGAAGTTTGTGTAGTAGTGGGTTCTGGTGGGGGATGCAAATCTTCTTGTGGCAATGGAATCTTTAAGGTGCATTTCACCAGCAGTTTATTTTACTAAAATTTTATAATTATTTAATCATAATAAAGAATTATGTAGGGGTTTATTACTTATAAGTGTAGATTTCATAGAAAATTTTGATGGATTTCATATAATTTTAAATTGTAATTGGTTAATTATAATGCAATGACTGCAGGTGATATGCTTCTGTAATCTTTATGCACATCTATCTTGGCATTTGACGTTGGTTAATGTATAGAAAAAATTTTAGTGCTTCTAAAATCTTGTTGCTTAAACTAGGGCAAGTCTTGGATTCTTTAAACAATGCATGTCTGGATGTTTCTTTACTTCCTTTTCAACCTTTCCACAAAAATTTTCGTATATGCAGTATATGAAGTTAAGAATGAATGATCAAACTACAATTTTTTTTTTCTGTTCTGGCCAGATGAAGGCGCTGTATCATCAGATGAGGATCTTAGTGGTGGGGAGGTAGATGCACAAGATGCACAAGATGCACAGCCGAGAAGTGAAGACAGAGGTCTCAAAGATCGGCTGCTTCGTAGATTTGGTAGTCATATTAGCAACTTGAAGGTGGAGTTCTCAAAGAAGAAGAAGAAAGGAAAACTACCGAGAGAAGCAAGACAAACATTGCTTGAGTGGTGGAATGTTCACTACAAATGGCCATATCCAACGGTAAATTCTTCCCTTCCTGGCAGCTTTATATACATTTATGACTGCTTGCAAGGTATTGCTTGAACTATAGGATATTATTACCATTTCATATTTTTGTTGGGTCGTTCAGGAGTCTGATAAGATAGCTTTGGCTGAATCAACGGGACTAGACCAGAAGCAAATCAACAACTGGTTTATAAATCAAAGAAAGCGGCACTGGAAACCATCTGAGAGCATGCAATTCGCGGTTATGGACAATCTGTCTGGACAATTCTTTCCAGACGACTGAGGTGCAATTAGTACATTCTCAAATGCATATCTAGATCATCAATTATACTTTAAATTAGCTTGTTTTGCCTTACATTCCATGTATATTTTGAATGCATCAAATGTATTGCGGACTTCACTGAGATGTGACCGGTAATAGCAATTGTAATTCATTCCATGTATGGTCCCTCGTCGACCGGTTATCGCAATTAAATACTTTGAAAATTTGGCTGAACTATTCAGCTTTTTTTTTTTTTTAATTTTAAAATTTTTCTTGAAGTAGACATAATAAATGTGATGAAAGTATCTTTAGCAGATAAATGGTTTATTATTATTATTATTATTAATTTTTGATGTACAAGATGTTGCAATTTAAGAATAAAAAAATGATTTATAATTTGAGGACAAAATGGGGTTGCTGGTTAAGGTATTCGGTTCTAAATTTATTATGTCATTTGGTTGTGTAAGGAGTTCTTAGGATGATAATATGAATGATAATGATTTGAATCATATTTGATTTGATATTTATTATATGTTATATAAAAACATAAATTTTTAAAATTAGATGGGAATTGGAATTGAATTTTCGAATTAAATTTTATTAATTCGTTTTGATTTGTTGAATTTTTAAATTAATTATTGTTTGTGTTTTATATATTATTTTAATATATTTAAATATAAAATAATTATTTTTATTTCATAAAATTTTAAAAGTATATTAAAATTAATAAATTTATATAATTCAATTTGTTTTTTTTATTTTTTTATTTAATATTTGATTGAAACTTAATATACATATTTAATATTTAAATTTAATTTGAATAGAATAAAAATTAATCGGAATTATATTGAGTACTATAATTTTAAATGATTATTTTATTTATTTTATTTTTTTTCTTATCTCTAAAAAAAATTAGGGGTCTTTGATTTTGAATTAAGACTTCTTCTTTTCCCAAGAGTTACATTCATCCTATTTAAAAAAAATTTAAAAATGGTTTTTCCAAATGGCAACTTGGCAAAATGGGCTCGTTGGGTCGGTCGAGGTCCAACAGAAGCCCAAAATAGTAATGGGTTGGCTTTCTTATTTTCGTCGCTACATTAATCACTATTTAGAAAGAAAGGGTAGGCATCGGAATTCAGAACTTCCAAAAAGGAAAAATGGCTTCTCTTCAACGCTCAGTTCCGCATCTAGCTGGTACACGGTTCAAACGCTGTCCGGTTAGCTGCGCTAGCGAATGCTAGGAGCTTTTTAACCGCATTGCTCCTGTTTACGATAATGTAAGCCAACTCTTCTTCTCTATCGCTTTTCTTTTTAACAATTCTTCTTCTTCTTCTTCTTATTGTTGTTGTTGTTGTTGTTGTCATTTTTGTTTTTGGGTTGAATAAAAACTGCAGTTAAATGATTTGCTGAGTTTCGGTCAGCATGGAATATGAAAACACAT
Organism: Durio zibethinus; assembly: GCF_047325235.1. Classification (NCBI taxonomy): domain Eukaryota; kingdom Viridiplantae; phylum Streptophyta; class Magnoliopsida; order Malvales; family Malvaceae; genus Durio; species Durio zibethinus. The sequence continues at coordinate 32,287,102 of NC_143165.1, forward strand.
GGCTGTATCCTGGGGTGTTGTGGTAATCAAAATTCTCCCCTTTTTTCTGGTTCTTTTGTTTCGTGGAATTTTAATATAAGTAGTAATGAAACAGGGCAAAAACGGAAGATTCCGTGTTGGATTTGTGCTGTGGAACTGGGGATTTAACGTTCCTCATGTCCGAGAAAGTTGGTTCCTACGGCAAAGTATGTTTTGTTTATTACTGGCATTTTGGATTTTATGTATAAAAAGAGAAATATATCTGGGTTGGTAAATTTGTAGGTAACTGGCTTTGATTTCTCAAAGGAGCAACTATCAATTGCTTCGTCACGGCATTACTTGTTTTCGAAGGTTTGGTACAATAACATTGAGTGAGCACTGGTAAATCCAGTTGTCAACTTACAAGTAAATTTTATCTACAACCCATGTTTAAGAAAGTGAAAATGCGAATCATTGCAAAGTTATTTATAATTGCGTCTAAAAACATTACAAGTTTTATTTTTGTTATATCATGATGTAATTTGTGTTTGGAATTGAATCCAGATGGGTTGAAGGTGATGCGCTTGATTTGCCGTTTTCTAATGGTTACTTTGACGCTATTACTAAGGGTTATGGGCTATGTAATGTGGTTGATAACAGGATGCGTTTCAAGTTCTAAAGCGAGGTCTATAGACTATAGTCAATCTTCCTTTTCTCTTGTTGATAATTAGGTTTTCTTTCTAATTAAATTGTAGCCATAGATTAATGAGAGTGTTCTAAATTTTGCTTAGTTTTTCAGGCTCAAGAGTGTCAATTCTTGACTTTAATAAAAGCATGCTGCCATTTACTGTCTTATTTCAGGTAGCCACAACTGCTGTGCCTTTATTTTTGGTGCTATATTAATATCATTGCCTTAACTTGATCGATACCTTTATGAATTTTTTAAAATGTTGTAAGGATGTTATTCTGTGTTGGATAACCTTGTACTCATAGCACATTAAGTTCTTTTTTGGCCAACCTATAGCACATCAAGTTGAATACTGTAATATAATGCAACAATAGCAAATCAAGTTCAAAATCAAATGGCAAAATATGATGCTGACATGAGAAATTAAATTTCTGACACGAGAAACTAAATTTATCTTAAATGTTGCCTTTGAAAAGGAATGGATGATTGATAATGTACTTGTTCCAACAGCAATGGTTTATGACCTTGCCAAGGAGTACAAGTATTTGAAAACTTCAATCGATGAATTTTTAACAGGTGTTTAATTTGTAGTCCAGATGTTTTTCTTTGCAAATGAAACTATTGTGTCTGCACACCAAACTATTGAATAATGCTTTGATCCAAAATAATTTCATCTATTTGTATTGCTTCTCAGAATGTTGAAACAATTGAGAATTGAGAATTTAATTTGTTGTACTCTGTAATTGAGCTTTAAATGCAGAACCAGAAATAATATGAAGTCTAGGGAGAATGTAATACGACCATAGCTTTTGACTAAATTACCTGTCTTCTGTTGTAGGGAAAGAATTGGAGAAACTGGCCTTATATGCAGGGTTATTTCTTATGCGAGACATTATGAGATTGGTGGAGGCCTCATGGGGAACTTAGTAGCCACACGTTAAATGAAATTCATGCTTCATCTTTTTTCTTGCAATGTCCAACTTTATTGTTTTTTGATGAAGAGGCGTCCTGTTGTCTATGAATTTCCAAACATATATCCCTTGGAGATATGGTATGGTTTTTTCCATTAAGGTTGTTAAACTGAATCCTTATTATTATCTGTCTGTATGATTGACAAATCAATAATAAATAATAATGCTTTAGTTTTGCTTCAAAGTTGCCATATCTTACTTTTTGTGTTTTTCTGAAGCTTACTCCGAAGCCTGAGAAATTAATCTGCCTCTGTGAATATTAAAATGATCTGAGGGTTATAGATCAACAAAAATTTCATATTCAATAGTTTTTGTACATTATACAATGTTATGTCACTTAGCTATAATCATCTGATGTGGAATAGCGTGCTTACGTATTCTGATATCATTCTGCATTTTGAAGATAACTATAGATTCTGCTAGGTGCTTGCAATTGTTTGCCCACAAAGTGCCTGCAACAAGATGCTTGACCCCATACGAAATTCTAATGTGAAATTCTTGTGGAGCTTTCCCCTTATCAAAAGCGCAAGTCCCATCCAATGTCAGATATACTCTTTCACCCCCATCTGACTTTAAACATCATCTTGGGTAGAAGGAACTGTGGGTGACAGTGGCAATTGAATCAGTATCAGCTGAATTGAAGGGATAGCCTTTGTTCTCACTTGTGTCATTGAATTCCATAGTCTTTTCATCCATAAAAGGAGGATTAGATGGTGCAGGGAGGTCTTCATCTTTCTTTTTTAGCATCTGTAGTACCTTAGACATTGATGGTCTTAGTGATGGAATCCCTTGGGCGCAAAGAAGTCCAATATGCACTACTCTGGAAACCTCATTCTTGAGATTGCTGCTATGGTTGTTATTATTTAACATTAGATTTGGGTCAAAAATCTCCTCCACGGTCCCTAATTGAAAGTGTTTCCACGCCTGCTCCACCAATGAAAACAAAAAAAAAAAAAAAACCCTTAAGAAACCCTTTTTCTCACAGGAAATCAGCTTTAGTTAAAGTGGTGCTACTCTTCATGAGGGAAAAGAAGGGTAAACTTTAAAAAGACGGACTGTCTGAAGCTTACAACTGTAGTTAGGCTGTCAGAATATTCTGTGGCTTTGCTCCTGTTGTTTTGCTTCCCAGTAACAATCTCCAGTAAAAGCACTCCAAAACTATAGACATCCGCCTTCTCTGTTAACTGGCCATGGGCTAGGTATTCTGGAGCCATATATCCTCTGTGGATAGTAAAAACAGATTTGAATTGGATATTGAAAAACAAAATTTACTATTCTAATGCTCATGCTCTTGAATCAGATTTTCCTGTGAGCCAATCTGAGAAGCTTTCGAATATTGCTAAACAGTGAATCATGCCTGGAACAAACAGCAAGAAGATGATGCTTACAGTGTTCCAGCAATGGCAGTGCTGATGTGACTTTGATCTTCCTGGAAAGACCTTGCCAACCCAAAATCAGCGATTTTGGCACGGAGCCTTGAATCCAACAAGATATTGCTAGCTTTTATATCTCTATGAATGATTTTGGTCTTGGAGTTCTCGTGAAGATAGGCTAAACCTTCTACTGTCCCAATAATAATTTGAAACCTCTTTTCCCAGTTAAGTACTTGACCTCTGCTGGGATCTGTTAAGTTTTTGAAAGGAAAAAAGCTGTTAGTGTACACATCAGCTTCAATTAAACTGTTCTTTTCTTTTTTTTTTTTTAAAGTAAATGGTCTGAGTATATTTCAGTTTTGGTATTTACCGAAGATGAAACGATCAAGGCTTTTGTTAGGGAGGAACTCATAGACGAGAAGACTTTCAGGTTCAGAACAACTACATCCCAACAACCTGACCAGGTTTCTATGCTCCACGCTGCTTATTATGTTGACTTCATTGTAGAAATCTGCTGCTCTGTGTCGATTGTTGAAGAAAAGCCTCTTGACAGCAATCTCTCTTCCATCTGGTAGAACTCCCTACAGAAGACAAATACATCACTGACCATAACACACTGGTTAAATGCCCCAAAGAGAAGCAGTGGACATCAGAGGAAAAACTACCTTATAAACTGTCCCAAATCCTCCTTGCCCGAGCTTGTTCTCATCGTTGAAAGATCCTGTAGCCCTCTCAAGTGTAGAGTACTTGAAATTTAAGTTACTATCATGAAGGAGTTTCACCAACTTTCGTGCATCATTAGAACCTGGAATGCAGAAACATTTTAGCAAAAAAGAAGAGGAAAACTAGGCAACAAATTGGAATCAGTATCATGTTATTAAACCAAAACTCGTCTCACCACAATTCCATGCATGTAATTAAATAATTCAGATGACATTGGCTGACAACTACAACATTTTCATCTCTTATTCCTTTGTTTGGGCCTTGGGTTTTCTTTTTTCTTTTTTTTTTCGGGTGCATGGAAAGTGGATAGTGAAACCCAGTAAATAAACTTTTTACCTCGTCTTTTGTTTTGAATGTATCTGCGCTTCCAGATATAAACTCCAATAGCCACTCCAACCGCTATGACAACCAGGGAACTGACAATAGAAACTACTATAATTATAATGGTTCCTGCAATTTCATGAATGCAAATTCTCAATCAGCTAAAAACTATTAAGGGGGAAAGTTTATCCCGTCACTATACGAACTTGGACACATACAAAGGGAAGTGTGTAAAGAAACCAAATGTATGAATTAACTAACATTTTAATGTGTGACAGATGATAAGGAGATGAAATTCTTTTACCTCTTGAAATTCCATTTCGTGGTTCTTGATTGAGAAAATCCTTGTCAGAGTACCTCATGAAGCAGCCAGTGTAGAGTGCCCGTCCCTCTGACCAAGGCAAACACCCTAATACTGATGCAGATGCATTGTCCAAACATGCCTTACAAGAACTCTGGTTCACTGTCCTCCAGCAATTAGCCAGAACATAAGCCGTCTCGTTTGTTCCTGAAACTGCCACCTGAGCCTTAGCATAGCCTCCATTTTGCAGTGCAGTAGCAACTGCTTGAGACACAGCCTGTCTTGCCGGTTCTCGAAAATTTGATGCCTTCTGGCTTGTATTCCCACAAACTGCCCTGTCATTCGGTCCCGTGTACTCCTCATAGAAGCTATAATTCTCAGATCTCATGAAGCACCCATCAAGGAAAATACGGCCCCCGTTGTATGGATAGCATTGAGGAAGAAACGTACGTGCCTCAGCATAGCACAATACACAGTCGAGCAAAGATAGATCCCCGTAACACTGAGCAAGGCCATAGTTAATATCAGGCCCTGAACCCGTAACCGCTGTTCCAAAACCTGAATCACGCATCTGATCACTGATTTTCTCCATTGTAGCAATAAAATTTGGAACAAAGATACTTGCATTGTGCTCCAGTTGGTTGGCACATGTCATATTCACTATTTGGGCTCTCGGATCTCCTGCTACTCTTTTAAGTAATGCTAGAGATCCGATAAGAACCAAGAAAACATATTGAGCTGTTTTATCCATTTTCGTCGAGGCGAGTTTTGATTTTGGAGTGGCCAATTTACCTTCAAGTTCAATTGCAATGCTCAAGAGATTAGTCCAGTGTCATCAACAGCTAATTTATCAATGAACCTGAAAAGAAAATGAAATTGGTTATGCAAATTCCATCATTTTGTCCCGCTTGAAATGCCAAAAAAGGAAAAATAAAATACAATCAGCTGGTTCCAAGAATTATCATTTCTTTTAACAGAAACTGCCAAGAGGATGGAACTGGAAACGACAGCGATTTTTGGTGTTGAAATTTGTGGCACCGTCTACATCTCCCAAGTCAAAAAGTCAAAGTCCTGAATTGGCACTAAACTTTTGTCATTGCCAGTCGTTGCACCAAATTGGATTTTTCATGGTTTCACATTTGAACAAGTAATGGGAAAGGGTTAAAGATAATTGAAAGGGGACAATGACATCTTCATCCATAGTTGTAACATCAATTGTACCTGATTTTGCTGCTACAATGAATTCTGTACTCACATATACATTTGGCATTTGATACTTGACATTATGACCATCATCAACTTTACAGCTACAAGAATATGGACAGTTGCTGTAATTTTATTTGTTCTTAGCATTTTCGCCTAGACCATGAAAGGCCCAAGAACAAGACTGTGACAATGGCTCACCTCTAAAACTCGATGAAATTACTAATTAAAAGTTAATAATCAGATTTGTAATCACCCACCATAATTAATGTAAAAAATCTGTGACATCTAGATTCTTGCAATTTAACATTAGTACAACTACTACTAGTTGCATTTTTTTTCTTACAGATTTTTTATGTTTTGCAAAGCCGTGTGTACAACGTGAAAGCAATGTCGACATCAGAATTCTTGAACATTACAGTGGGAACAAACCAACCAACATTAATAATTGACCGAAAATTAGGGCTAATTAAACGGCCAAGTGGCCCACCCACGGTTACAGTCTGACACGTTGCAGTAGATTGTAGAGCAATGAGTCAATGACCATAACTAAAAAAATGAAGAGAGGCCAATCATGGCGAGCCAGATAATTAACCATGGAAAGGAGGGTTGTTTTTCGATTTTTTTTTCTAGAGTTTTTACACTCTGACTACACGATGATAAGATAGCATTAAAAATGTATGGGTTCCGTAAAAATGTATTTTGTGTTTAGTTGTGTAGAAATGAATTTTGAAAGATATTATGTTTTTTTCGTATATTTGATATATTTTAATATTTATAAAATACGATAAATATGTTTTATTAAATTATTTCACACCTATAATTGTGCTTGATATTATTAAAATTTAAATACTATTTTATTTAAAAATATCAAAATAATTATGTATATTATAATAGTTATATAAACTAATGACTTTAATATTTTTAAAAATAATAATTTTAAAATATTATTTATTTCATAATAAAATATAATTAAATTAACATATATATTTATTGATATATAAATTAATTTTTATAATATAAATTATGAAAAAATTATTTGAATTAAAAATAAAATTAATATATTAAAATCATAATAAAATAAAAATATTATATATAATATTAAAAGGTTTTAAAAAATACACAAATTATTTTTAAATTTGTTACAATAAATATTACTTTAAAAACACAAAAATTTATAATATAAAATAATTATAATTATGAAAAAGATTTTTTAATTTATATATTAAATATTTCATATTAATGACGAGTCTTGATATTTAATTTTGGAGGGACCAAATAGTATTATATATGATCTTAATTTTTTTCATAAAATGAAACAAATGTTTACAAAATAAAATACATCAAATAAATAATTTTATTTAAAATTATGATTGATTATTTTTTAAAATACATATAAATAAATCAATTGTTAAATAATATATTTTTATCAAAAACAAGAAAAATAAAATACACCATTAAATGAATAAAGTTGAAAATTTGAGATTACATGTAAATATATTTTTCTAATCAAGTTATAATATAATTAATTACTTTTTTAATCTATTTTAAAGTGGTTTCAATCTTAATTTTTTATAAAAAAAAAAGTGCATAACAACAAAGATAGAGATTTAGGCTTTGTTTGTTTCGCGAAAAATGATTTTCGAAAAATAATTTTCATATTTTCAAGTATTGGTTTAGCAAAAAATTGGTTGGTCAACGTAAAATGATTTACTGATCAATAAAATATGAGGTCATTTTTCTGAAAATTATCTTATGAATTTAAAAAGAAAACAATATTTTTTGAAAAAAAACTATCAATGAGTAGAATTATTTATTAATATTTTAAAACATAATTTTACTTATAAATAATATTATATTAATAAATAATATTATATTATATTATAACATATTAATAAATATTATAACAATATATTAATAAATAATATATTATTAGTAAATAATATACTATTAATATAATATACTAATCAATATTATTAATGAATAATATTATAATATATTAATAAATAATATAAAAATAATAAATAGTTTTACGTTTAAGTATTTTTTATATTAACATAATATTTTAATACTACATATTATTACTAAAATATAATTATTTTTAAATTTAATATTTTTAATAATAAATAATTTCATAAATAATTTTTAATATTTTAATAGTTATGTTAATATTATTTGAAAAAAAAATTTCAGCAAACAACCAAACATCAAAAAATAATTTTCATTAACTTATCCAAATATTAAAAAATCTCTTTTAATTTAAAAAATTTAAATATTTTTTAAAAATTATTTTTTAAAAAACAAACGAACTCTTAAGGTATAATTAAAAGTAAAAAATTATATGAAAAAGAGAAATTGTAGTTCCCAAAAGGAAAAGTAAAATATGTTTCATACTTAGTTGGAAATTTGGAATTGGTTGAATTAATAAAGTTATAATATAATCAAGTTATAATATAATCAATTAATTTTAATTTTTTTATAATAATGAAGTTAAAATAATAATCATGATACTAAATTAAATTAAAAATAAAAATTTAAATTCAATAAATAAATAAATATAACAAAAAATTATCTAAACTAATCAAAAGAATATTAAGCAAGGAAAAGGAGTATATGTGCAAATTCACAGATCTTGAGATTATAAAATATACGAACAAATTTTATAGCGAGTATACAACGGTGCAAACAATACAAGCGATTTTCCAGTTTGTCATCAAAGCCACAAACATCATACTGTACAATTTGTCATACAATAAAAGCGATATTGAGGGGCCAGGCCCCCACTAGTTTTTATTACTGTCCCCCCTTATTTAATATTATATATTATTAATTTTATTTATCATTTTATTTTGATTATAAAAATTTTTATCCTTTTACAAGAGAATTAAATTACCGTCTAAAATAATGATTGATCACTATGATCATATAAAATCATCTCCTACTAAATACAATTATCTAATCACCTAATTTTAAATGATCACCAACATCAAACACCACCTTAAAGTTTAAAGCATTGATGAACAAAAAGTTAAAGCTTAATTCATGGAAAACTCTCCGTCATTCAAATAGAATGATGCTGGAATATGCTTAGCATTTGAGCTTTTTTTTATGTTTCTTTAAGAAGTGAGGACTTTATAACACTTTCAATAAAAAAAAAAAAATGAAGGAACTCGGATGAAATTTCAACAAATTATGTTATATCTACAATTTTCTTTCCTTGTCTTTCAAAGAAACTAAAAAGCAAAGCACATATACTAAATTCAGTCAAGACCCAGAAACAAAAAGGGTTACAGATATCAGAAAACCCAGAGAAGAAAGGATCTTACCTTAATTCATCTGCAACGATGAGCAGCTGACTGGAGTTGCAGAAAAGAGTAGGAACAAAACGATTACTGTTTGCTGGATTGTCCTTTTGGAGACGAAAGAGAAAGCAGTCGGTACAACACAAATATAATACAAATAAGAGATGAGATATATACAGGAGCAGGTGGAACTGGCGTAGAAAGTCAAAATGGAGATTGGAAATGAAGGATGTCTCTGCTTTTGGCTTTAAGATTCAAAGCAAGGCTGCGCGTGGTTGACCGGTTGGATGTGACGGCTTTCATACAAAGAAAGATTCCTATAATACAAAACAAACCAAAACAAAAGGAAAAAAAAAAGGAAATGGCAAAAATGCGGTCGGAGCGTTGAATTTTTACACTAAACCATATTTCACGTTTCGGTTGTTTGACGGTTGTCATTATTGAACCTCTATTTCTTTTCAAAATTACTGTTTTACACCGTGCAGTTATTCAAATAATATGTATATCTTTATAAAATATGTACATTATGATCATTAAAATAATTTTATTAATTTTAAATATAAATATTTTCTTTTCATTAATATTTTTATTATAATATCAAATAATAAAATTTTTTAATGAACTATCACTTTTTATAATTTATTTTTTTTAAAAAATAGATTCATTTACTTAAAGAGAAAGGTCTTGGAATACAATGATATGAATTTTAGAATAGATTTCTGCTGGAAACCTTTCTAAACAAGAACATTCTTCTCTCCCAGTCGTTGCTAGCTTTGCAAGTTTGTGAGCCACCCCATTTGCTTCACGATACGTGTGGGATACCATCCATTTTGTAACATTGGATAATTCCATTCTAGTTTCCTTCTAGAGGCTTCCAATTCTTAAGAGATCAGTTACCTTATTTAGGTTGATCTATGAGGTTACCCCCACTGTATCTCCCTCTAGTATCACTCTCTGCATGCACATGTTCCTTGTAAATTTAGTAGCTCTTGCAAATACCATTCCTTCAATAATGTCTGCGTCCCTTATGCCATTAACAGTTAGGTAGAATACTCTTTGTAGTTCTCCTAGATGGTTTCTAGCAATGCCACCAACGCTAGCCCTATCCTCCTTCCTTTTCAGTGCCCCATCAAAGTTGATTTTTATCCATCCCTTAGCTGGTGCTTGCCATCTTCCTGGAGTATGCTTTTGATGTGTCTCCTTTCGCTCATGTATCTTACGGTACTCCTTCAGATACTGTTGCACAAATGTGATCATGGCAGACGTAGGTTTTGTCTCATTACCTTTAACTTCTATGTTCTTGGTTCCCTATATCACCTAGCATACTATTGCAAAACTGTCAAAATCTACTTTGTCCAATCTTCCAGCCATATGTGACAGTCACTGTTTAATGCGTTGTATTTGATCGTTCTGCCAATCTTCACCCTGATAGACCAGTGTCCACACATCCTTTGCTTTTTACACAGTCTCTAATCGCATGCATTATACTTTCATCTTCGTCGCATCTTAGGCATCTTGCATGATCCATTATTCCCCTTCTTTGTAATTGCCTAAACACTGGGAGTACTTCATGCCACATCCTCCAAATAAATGTTATGATCTTGACTGGTATGGATGAATACCATCTGTTCTTCCAGGTGGTCTTTTCTTTAATTGTGTCCATGTCTCTAATGCATGCATCCCTGTGGTTCATGTCACGATCATTTGATACCAATAAATGGTATGCACTTCGCACCGTAGGCAACCTATCCTTTGTGTAGTGCCATACTTGCACGTTTGCTTAGCCATTCAAACCTATAGGAATTACTTTGATTTCTCTGGCAGTTTCCTTGTAAAACATGGTGTCTAATTTGGCGATATCTCACCTACCCTGTTTTTTTGGAAGAGTCCTTAATCATATCATCTCTTAGCATATAATTTGTTTGAGGGCTTGGAATGAAAGGTTTATCTTTTGGTATCCACTTATCATGCCAAACTCTAATTTTCTCTCCATTTTCCACCCGCCCCCGCAGTCCAAGTTTTAGGACTTCACTCCCCATCCATATGCTACACCATGTGTATGATGCTGTTCTTCCTAACTCTGCCTCCCGAAAGTTGGTGTGGGGGAAATACCTTGCCTTTAGAACCCTGTGAACAGGCAAAGAAGAGTTCTGCATCAATCGTCACCCCTGTTTTGCAATCAGGGCCTTATTAAACAATCCATATCTCTGAATCCCATATTCCCTATTCCTTCCTCGTGCACATTTTCCACCATTTTAACCATTGAATCCTTCTTACCATATAATTTGTTCCTTTTAATTGCATATTATGTATATATATATATATGTATTTACACTCGATTTAAGGTCTATTTAGATGTATGATGAAATTGTCTTAAGAGAGATTAAAATAGTTGTAAAAGTAAGATTAATTATTGTAATAATAAAATTAAAATATGATGTGATTGGATGCAAATCTAACTGTGATAGTAAGATGAATTATAATAAAAAAATAATTATTAAAGATATTAAATTAAAATTATATGTAATAATAAAATTTTAAATTATTTAACATTAATTTATAAAATTATATATTATATTAATTTCTTAATTAAATTTTATTTAAAATATTTATTAATATATAATTGGCCAAAAAATTTATTAATATATTATATAATAAAATTTATTTATTATATTAAATTAATAAAATTAATTCATAATTTTTAAATAAAAACAAAACAAAAGAAAAAGAAAAGGTTAAGGAACATTTTTGGGTTTAAAGTAAAAAGGGGAAGGCCAAAAACAAAAACACTAAGGAGCGAGTAGCCACTGGATCAAAAAGATTTCGATAGCCAACTGCCACCGGTCTCATCGTGCCATAAATTCATCTGGGTCCCAACCAATCAGTGAGTAATGAAATCCATTGCAACCAAACCTCCACCGGAGGAATGCAATCTAAATGCAACCTTAATAAGAAAAAATTAATCCAATAATTGAATTACATAACAATATGTACTGTATATTATATAATGTGTACTATAATACAACTAAACCATTATATTAAAACTTTTATTTTATTTTATTTTTTTTGAAAATTTCATTTGATAAAAAAAGTACAACTTATATTCATGCAAAGTGCAAAGGATAAGTAACAAAAAAGCAATATTTTTGCTAAAAAAGGACGATAATATTGATTGAAAACAACACAGAATCCAATATGACGAGGTATTAGATATGTAAAAAAATTAAATCTTTGTATTTCAATTTTAAAATACTCTACATTATATTTTAGGGAGAGTTTAAATATATGAAACTAATATAGGAACTATTGTAACGGTTTTGGGGATTGTTAGATGAAAATTTTAAAAATTTTAAAATATAAGGGGTTGTCATTAAATTTTTTGTTATGTATAATTAATCATTTAAAAAATTTATCATTTTAATAAAATCTTAAAACTAATTTAAAGTTTATCAAAAAACTAATTTTGATATTTGAAGTTAAAAATGAATTTGAGAGTATGGTTATACGTAAAAAAAGATTAGTACTCTCACAACACTTTTTTTTAAATGGTACCGATTAGTTTTGCGTTATTTTTTAATTTGGACAAAAAATTTTTAATTTGATATTTAAAATTAATTTTCATAATTTCTCTTATTGCAACAAAAAATAAATTTTTTTTATTTTTTTAGTCATTTGTTTGAAAAATAAATAAGAACCTTGCATACCTTAAAAATTTTTAAAAATATTTCAATACTTTGATAATATTAAGAGTAACTTTTTTACTTAAGGATTTTTTAAGAATTATTCTCATACTTCCTAAGAATCTTATCATCGACAGTTCCAAAGATCAAAAGATGGGAATTGAGAGATAAGCACAGTGTAGTCCTCATAAATAGCTTGATCAAGACCAAGATTAACCCATTCCACCTGTAATTGAGTTATTGCCTGATTACCCCTCTTCATTATCCTTTTATCCAATACAGTAGCATGATAAACTAAAGGCTAACCTTATTTTATTAACCTCTGAAGGGTTATACTAGTTACCACTTTTGTGCCAATTTTTTTCTTCAACAAACTAACATGAAAAATAGGATAGATTCTTGAAGTAGGTGGCAACTGAAGCATATAAGCTACTGGTCCAACTTTAGTAATTACAGGATATGGTCTATAGTACTTAGATGAGAGCTTAATAGTTTTTTTTTAGAGCCACATATTTCTATTTATAAGGTTGGATTTTTAAGTACACCTCATCACCAACTTGAAATTTTTGTTCACTCCTTTTTTTGTTAGTATAAATTTCATCCTTTGTTAAGCTATTTATAATTGTTCTACCATCAACTTGCTTAACTACTTCCTTAAACATTTCTTCAACAGTGGAGACCTTGGCAGTAAAGTTAAAATCCCATAAAAATTCATGAGGTTGGTAACTGTATAAGGCTTGAAAGGGTGTCATTTTTAGTGCTGTATGAAAACTAGTACTGTACCACCATTATGCTAGAGATAGCCAACTGGGCCACGACTTAGGCTTTAGAAAGCACATGCACTGTAAATATTTCTCTAAGCATTAATTTAGTATTTCACACTGCCTATTAATCTCTAGATGGTAGGGTGTGTTGAGATTAACACTAGTACCCAGTAACTTTATCAATTCTTGCCAAATGAAGTTCGTAAAAACTTTATCTATATATGATATGACGGTTTTTAGATTACTATGTAGTCTGTGTACCTAGTTGAGGTATAGTTTTGCCACCTCTGAAGCTATATAAGGGTGTGAGTGGCAAAAAAATGGCATATTTAGTAAGCTTATCAATCACAACCAATATGCAATTAGAAATGAAAGAGATGGCAATTTTTTTATTTTCAAATAGATAGATAGTTTATTACATCTAGGTTTTCGTTCATCAGATAATGACTCACTATTTGAAGGGGATAAAAAAGAAGTATAATTTTCCATCTAGGCTCTCAAATGAAACATAAAGCATGAATCTTTTGAAAAACCAACCATCTTTAACATGCTTTTTAGTACCCAAATGTGACGTTTTGATTGATGTCAAGACTAGTTGTGATAGGCTTAAAATTGTAAAAGGTTATTTAAGAATGAAAGAAGAAGGCCCAAAATTTCAAAATTAATCTTTTAGTGTGTAATGTAGGCCATGGTTTAGGGTTTTGAAGAAAAGGATATATAAGCTCCAAAATATATTTAAAGGTGATCAAATCAATGATCTTTCATATCATTGGAAGGATTTCCTTTAGGATGTTTATCTTTTCATTTTCCCACACTTGCCACTTTATCATTTTATTTTTTTTGCTCTATTATTTTCTTTGCCTTTTTTTTATTTTTTTTGCTTTTTTTTTTTTTGCACATATCCATTTCTAATTAAATGAGTGCAAAACTTTTTGGAAACTCCTTTTATTGAACATCTACCTCTCGACATATATGGTTCCCTTTTTATACTTGAGTAGGACTCCACCGTGTATAATTATTGAATATGTTTTTCTTTTGCCTCCTAATGTCAAGTGATCTTTGGTCAAGATTCATTGAGAAAGAATTTGGGCTCAAAAAGGTAGCAAGTGGAATGACTTTTGTATTTGTGAAGTGATAATGAAAGATGACCATTTGTCATTTCAAGCATAAGCAATTCTTTTTAGGAAAATAGGTTTAAAGAAAAGTCTTTTTATTTTAAATTTTTTTTTTTGGGATTTTTTTTGTTTTCTTGACTTTTCTTTTCATTTTGAGTTTTTTGGTTTGTTTCTTTTTGGTTTCTTTCAAAATTTTTGGCTTTTTTTTTTAGATTTTTCAAGTTTTTGTTTGGATTTATTCAAATTTCTCAAGTTTATGATCTCACAATCTTTTTTGTTCTTTTATTTTACATGCTCCCTTTAACTTATACATTAATTTGTCTGCTAGTAATGCAATTCTTAGAAGATGCCCCCATTTTAACATGCCATTCCTAATGAACTCGTTTAGGGTATCAAATTGTTCATATCATTCCACAGAAGAAGAGGTTGTGACATTAATCAAGTTGTTTTAATCTTATGGTCGATTTGCTTTAAGACATGGAATAAGGTAGGGTGAAAATTGGGCTTTTGTGTGTTTGAGGTTATCTAATGAAATTTAAGTATTTGGTTTTGGCAAATTGGAGACTATAACATAGTCTTGACACATCCAATTACCAACATCCAGATTCTTAAAAAAATGACATGTTTCCTTGATTTTATAGAAATCCAAAAAAAAAAATATTTGTCTTCTATTTTTTAAATTAATTGTCTCATTGTTCATTGTCTAGGAAAAGATTATTACCCTCTTATATCATAGCATGATCAAGTGAAGCCAAAGTTCATGAATTCAAATTCATGTCCCTAAAAGGGTTATAGCTGATGAGTGAAATTATTCGAGTGGCTTAGGACATTAGAGTATTCAAAAAAAGTGTAAAGTATTTAATGAGTTTATTTCTAATAGTAATTGCCAAGTCCTTAGAGACTATTACCACTTTTTATAAAAACATATATTTCTCTTATCTTTTTGGAAAAGGTTGATTTTTTAAAAAATATTTTTTTCCTTGCTTTTTTATCTTAATTTTCTTTCATGATATTCAAAACTACTTATATGAGACTTTATTTTCAAACAAATGAAAATCAATTTTTTTTTTTTGTTTTTAGTTTGAAATTTTCTCAAACAAGAGTTAGAAAATATATAAAATAGAATTTACAAATCCGAACTAACCAGTCAGTAAGTTAGCATTTACAAAATCCAAAAATTAAAAGTTATTCCTTTTGAAGGAATAATAATCCACTTTCAACAATTTTCAAAACAAAATTTTATATAAAGTTAGAGAGACTAGAAATCGTCTGTGAGTAACAACGACACTTTTCATGTTTAGAAAATTATTTTTCATTTTGGACTTATTCATTCCAAAGTGTTTAATCCTCTCCCATATTCAACTTCTTGAAGTTCTTGCCAAACTTAGATGAAAAAAGGAGTAATCTGGAAGACACTTGGGCTTTATCAAAATTTTCATGGTCATAATCTTTATCTTGAAGACTTTAGGATTTTTTTTTTTATTTTCACCCATTGTGAGCGTTCTTTATGCATCAAATGATAAGATTTTATGAGAGAATATTTAAATAAATGCGTGAATGATATGATATTTCCATGATGAATTTGTGAATGTGTGAGCAATAAAGATTATGCATGCTTTCTTGAAATGTAATACATGTATGTACCACTTAAGTTTGATGTGAGTCATATTATTTATCCATGTGTACACCAAATAACAAGACATATTTACATGAAATGAAATGTATCTACAATGTGTGTGTGATGGGAATCATATCATTTTTGAATATATGCACATGAAATATAATATCCCAAAACATGAGTGATGATACACATTTATATGAAATACAGTATATGTATAATAGAAACCATGTGAATGTATATACATGGAATGCAATGTCCTATTTCATGAGATGATTTGCTTTGATAGAATGCCATGTCTGTATAATGCAAGTTTAGAACCATACCATTTGTGAATGTATATATACAAAACATAATGACATAAGACATGAGTAATGGTATGTATATAAATGATGAAACATACTTATATGAAATGCATTGATGTATCATATGCATGACAAAATATGTTTATATGAAACGTATTGCATGTGCTATGCAAATTTAATGAAATTAGCATTACTATTCAAATATGCATGAAATGAAGTGTATGTAAGATTTTATTATTTCTAAATATGAAACATGATAAAAAAAGATGCAAAAAAGATCAAATGAAATACAAATGGTGAAATAACTTTCAAAAATAAAAAATTTCTTTCTTTTTTTTTTTTCTTTTTTTTTTTGTAGAAAGAAATAAGAATTCAAGAAAATTTTCTTACGAAATTAAAATATTTTTTTCATACTTCTACATTTATTATTTGGCCAATAACAAAAAAAATTAAGAAAAATCTTTTTTTGAAAAAAGCTTTGTTTTTGTTTTTTCTTTGTTTGTTGGAAAATAAAAAAAAGATACGAATTAAACTACATGTCAAAAATTTTTTTATTGAAATAATGTTTTTCCTTTCATTTATTTTTCCTTTTTTTTCCTCAAAATTTTAGTTTTATTTGTATTATTATTATTATTATTATCTCTAAATATAGATTGTATCAAAGTGCTTCACATGTGTCCTTATTAGGGTAATTTCTACAAAAAAGATTGACATGACTCTACCTAGGGCTGGTCTCATAGCGCTCACTATATGTTGGATAGGGATTAATATGTCTAAAGGTTCCCAAATTGCTCATCACATCATCGTCTATTATAGACTAGTAAGGTACTCCAATTTTCACCTATGATAGGTTACAAACGAAAATGGTTTAATTTAAAGAAGAGTATTTTACTTGCGATTGTGAAAGTTATTATCTTACGAGAGTATAGATACTTTACCCTCTCTTAAAATAGATGGAGTCCGAGTATAACTCTTACATGATATGAATGTGCAAATAAGGGAATATAACATTAGAAACATAATCTTAAATGTCGTGCAATCTATCCAGAATAATATATAAAGAACATAAAATAATAAATGAATAAATGATCTAATTAAAATGAAAAGCATGTGATTTTTTCTTTCTAATTATTTTTGTTATTTAAAAAACAAAATCAAAATTAAAAAATTAAAGTTAAATACCAATTAAAACTATTAAATCAAAATTAAAGATAACACATAATTAATTTTGGCTTGACTCTAAAAAAAATTACATCCCTGGTGGAGTCACCAAGTTGTCATAATGATTTTGGGAATCATTACACGAAAATTTAAAAAATTTTAAAATAGGGGAGTCGTCATCAATCTTTTTTTTTGTTAGATATGATTGACTACCTAAAATGTTTTTTTTTTTTAATAAAACCCTAAAACTAGTTTAAAGTTTATCAAAAAGATAATTTTGGTCGTTGAAATCAAAGATGGGTTTTGAAGCATGGTTATGCATGAAGAATGATTAGTACCTAATAACGCCTGTTTTAAAAAATATTAATTTTGTGTTATCTTTTAATTTTGACAAAAAATTCTTAATTTTAATATTTAAAAATAATTTCCTTAAATTTTCTTATTGCAATAAAAAATATACTTATTTTTTTTAGTTGTTTGCTTGAAAAATAAATAAGAACCTTGCATATTAAAAATTACTAAAAAAATTTCAATACTCTAATAATGTTAAGAGGAACTCTCTCACTTAGAGATTTTTAAAAAATTATTACTCGAATTTCTTAAGAATCCCGTTCTTGGTGATTCATATGTATCTTTAAATTTAATATTTACAATACACGTAATAAAATAATAAAATATAATCCCAATGATTTAATCCAAAGAATAATTTTTTATAAAATTCATTTCTTATCTTTTTATTAAATAAAAAGTAAACAAAAATCTTCATTGAAAATTACTTTAAATGCCCCAATACTTTGGCGGTGATTTAGAAAAAACCTCTTACATAGAGAATTCTAAAAAATCACTACTTAGATTTCTTTAGGATCTCATCTTCATAGGTTTGCATTTATTTTTTAACTTTCTTTAAAGTCCATTTTTCTCTTAAAACAATTTTTTTAATTCCAACTTATTGTAATTCATTTGTAAAAAAAAAAAAATCTTTTTTTTTCAACCTCAATCATTCACAAACAAATTCATTTACTTAATTCTAAAATGTGTGAAAAATAAATGAATACATAAATAAATAAAAATAAAATAAAATTTACCATAAATTGGGCCAAAATCAAATTCAAAATGGCGTGATCCAATGAGTAGGGCTATAACTTGGGTCAATCAACATCAAGTGTTGGGTCTAGGAGCTCTAAGCAATTTGGGCCTACTCCAATGCAAATGAGCTCAAGACAGGTCAACGAGTATATAAGTCAGGTCAAATTGACCTGCTTGTTTTTTTTTTTTTTTGTTATAAAATGCAAACTTTTTTTCGTTTCTTTTTCTCCTCTTAGAAAAAAAAACTATAAACATCCCGTTTTGTCTGATTTTTTTTAGGATCGAAGGCAGGTTTTCGGTTATGAATTAGGCCTAAATGAGATACTTCAGGCCTAATAGGAGATATTTTAATTTTAATTTGATTTATTTATTATTTATTGGTTTAATTGTAAAAAAGTAAAAAAAAAAGTTAAAAGTTTCATAAAAAAAATGAAGTCAGGAATTTGTTTTGAAAAATAGTCCAAAAATCATGTGCATAGAATTAGAAACCAAAATCAAATTGACACCATTTGACCACAATCAAATTGGAATGAAATCCTAATATTCAAGCCTTGATTGAATCTATTAAAACCCCTAAAATTTATGTTAAAAAAGGTTATAAATCAAGTGCAAATTCACAAGGGAAGAGGAAGAAATCAATGGGAGTGATAGAAATTTTCTAGAAAAAAGATCAAAGGCTTTGTGTTCTTTACCTAGATTTTTTGGATTACAAGAAAGAAAATGGGCTAATTTTTAGTTCTGGGTTTTATGTGTTTAGGGCTTGAACATTCATAGGGTTTGATTTTTCATTTGGTTGTTTATGGGTTTTAAAGGTTGTGTTTCATAAATTTAGGTTTGATTTTTTTTTTTTTGGAAGTCTAGGTGGATTTTTCATTGATTTGAAGTTTTGGGATTTGATTTCTAGGTTTTAGGAGAATTTTGGTAATTTTTGGATTTTTTTGGATTTAAAATCCAGTTTTGGCTTTTTAAGAATTTTTCAATGGGGCTTTGAAGATTTCGGTGAAGTCATGGTGGACGGAGGGATTACAGTGGCCAAGTTTTGGGGAAGCTAAGGTTGTTTCCTGGCAGAGTTTGAAGTTTTCAATGTCATTTGAATTTTTTGGTGCTGGAGTTTAGGTTCATCCCCACTATTTGAATTTTTTAGTAAATGCTTATAGAGAGAAGCCAGAGAAAGGCCTAGCTAGAGAGAGAAAAAACCAAAGCCATCTGTGGAAGTTGACATTTTTTTTTTATTTTTATAGTAGATCGATATAATGGCGTTTTGTAAAAAAGGGCTGACCCGCATGACTCTTTAAGATCTGCTCGTGACCCGTTTCTTGACCTGACCTGAATTGTACAATTTGCCTTTTTTTCCTTTTAATTTTCAGTTTTAATTTTATTTTCATTTTTATTTATATTTTTTGTGTTTTTCATATTTTTATTTTCTGTTTTATTGTGTGGGTGAATTAATATAATAAAATATATTATTATATTAATTACATATTTTATATTATTATATTATTATTGCATAAAATTATTTGCATGATAATTTATTTTCTTTTAATTTAAAAAAAAGTTTGTAAAAAAAAATTTAAAAAAAAATTATTTTTAAATCCTACCAAACTATTGGAGGATCTAATCTTAAATTAAGTCTTACGAAACTATAAGAAGACTCAATGAATTTTTCTTAAAAATATTTTTCTTAAAAATATTTTAAAAAAATCTTACCAATAGATTGGAGGATAGTTTTTAACAAAAAATCTTACCAACATATTGATGACATTTTTTTACTATAAACCCTATTTGTAGATATTTATTTCTAGAAGCAAAATTAAATAAATTCGACGATGGAGTCTCTTCAAAGTGGGACACTAGTTTTCATAAATACTTATGAAGTGAGAGAATTATATTAAATTATTACCAAACTATTGAAGTAAATCATAAATATGGTTAAAGCTTAGATAATTTGAAATCAAACTAGTACTATTTTTCGGATGGGTGCTGTGAAGTTGTTATAACCTTTCTCATGTGTAACCGTACTCCCTAACTTAAAATTTGGTTTTGTAGACTAGAATTTACTATTTAAATTTACTTAAGTTAATATTGGGACTCCTTTTTAAATGGGATAAATTTTGTCAGGTGACCAATCACACCTTAACAAAAAAAGATTGGTGGCGACTCTTAAAATTTATGTCTAGCAATAAGTCTACAGATCTATACATTATGATAGTTTGGTGATTCCACTAGGGACATCGAGAGTTAGGCTAGTAAATGATTTCTCATTATCCAAGTCTAACCTAATTTAGTTAAGATATTTTATTCTCTTGCTTGTATTTTATTTATTTATTTATTCATTTTATATATCTATCATTCATTTGCATATGCATAACACGTGCTATACACTTGAGTTCTGTCCCTGAGAAGGGAGTAAAGTACTTACGCCTTCATAAGATTTCATGTCTCTGCATGAGCTAGTGAAAAACTTTCACTCAAATTAAACCCTTTCTACTTGTAGCCTATAATGGGTGAGGATTGGAATGCCTTATTAGTCTATAGTGGACAATGATATAAGGAACAGTTTAAGAACCCTTAGATTGTCAAACTTTTGAGCCTAGCATGTAAACCTTAACGGTCTAAACCTAGGTTAAAGTCATCCATTCCCTTGTGTTAAAAAATCTCAAATAAGACATATGATGGGACATTTATTCAACTTGTAACTTTATATATTTTCTTTGTATTTGTACACTAACCCTTTATGTTATTTTTTGTGTATATTATTCTTTGTATATATCATTTTTTTTACTAGCCTTTTTTTTATTGTATATGCATGCATTTTCATCATTAAATCTTTCTCGTTGCATTCATGCATTTCTGCATTTAATCTTATTCATAATCTGATGGTCATATAAACATCACTCTAAATTTGTACCATAATTGTAAATAATTAAGGTTCAAAGATAGCTCGACTAATTCACCATAAGTACAATACCTAGGCCCAAGCTAGAATAATGGAATAAGTTAATGTAGCTGTGTTGAAAAATTAGAAAAGGCTTAAAAGGAGATTAAAGAAGAGTTGCACAAAATCTTTGAGACACTAGACAAATTGAATAAAGGAAAGACGGTAGAAGAGGATGTTTCACATGACGTTGCTGATCCTCTATATCCTTTGGGTTATAGTCCATATTAAGCCCAATCCATTCCAAGTCTTCCATCATAATAATTAACATATTCACAGGTTATACTTACTCAGAAATATCGTCTGCACCTAGCAAAGGGAATGCCCAAAGCTACAACAACCTTGCCCTTACTGAAAAGGCATTTGAACACATCCAAGTTCCTAATATGAACATCTCAAAAAGGAAATTGAAAATGGTTAAGGCTTTGGAAGATTCAAAAGCTGATTACAAGATAAACATGCTTGGGGAGAGGTTACGAGCTGTTGAAAGAATAGATTTTTATGGCATTATGGATGCTATTGACCTTTGTTTGGTTCAGATGTTGTGATTCTTTCGAAATTTAAAATTTTAAAGTTTGAAAAGTATAATAGTACTAAGTATCCAATAATTCATGTCATCATGTACTGTCAAAAGGTGGTAACCTATACCAATAATAAGAAGCTATTTATGCATGTATTCTAAGACATTTTAATTGGTTCTGCTATAAAGTAGTATGTTCAGTTAGACAAGACCTGCATTCGATCATGAAAAGATTTAACCCATTCTTTCATCAATCAATATCGTCATATTATAATTATGGCTCCTAATTGCTTTTTTCTACAAAGCATGGAGAAAAAGATAACAGAGTCCTTCAAATAATATACCTAAACATGGAGGGATATGACTGCTCAAGTTCAACCTCTTTTGACTAAGAAAAAAATAATGATCTTATTTGTAAACATCCTGAAGGCATCTTATGAACACAATAAAAAACTTTACTGATATGATGATCTTAAGAGAGATTATTGAAAATGCCATCAAGAATGGCAAGCTTGAGAAAGAAGAGGCCAGTAGTGTCAAAAAAGATGAGATGCCTAAGAAGAAAGAAGCTAAAGCCTTAACGGTAAGTTTTGAGGGCAATAATTTAGAGGTTATGCTCTATATCCACCACTTAATCACCCTACTTACTGCTTTGCAATCAACAATATTACACCGGTTCCTTATCAACCTCGTTATCCAACCATGAATAACATTTACCCAAGCTTTTATCAACAAGTTTTTCAAACACTGACATATGGGCCTAATCTTGTCACCACACTAGTTTCAAGGCTTGACAATCATGCAAGTGATTTGAAAAGATCCAGAGGTAACCAAAAGAGAGCTTGCATTGATCTTATCCCTATAACCTATGCTAAGCTATTTCTAGAATTAAATCAAGAATGACTTGGCATCCCTAATGATACAATGTTAATACCACATGTGACTACCATAATGGGAATGTGGGTCACTTTATAGAAACCTACCCTGCTTTTAAGCATAAGGTATAAAGTTTGATTCAAGTAGATTCAATGAGCTTCAATGAATCATGAGAGTTAAATATCCATAAAGGTTTTTTATCTAATCATACAAAGGCATGATTTTGAAAAGGCTGATTAGAACTACTTATCATTTTAAGATTTCTTGAGAATATGTATCTCTTTTATGTATTTGGATTTCATCTTATTTTTCATCAGTTTGATAAAGTGGTAGATTTGATGCATTTTCATAACATTACCTCTTTTGTGTGAATTATCGTTATATATACTTTTACCTTCTCACATCTTTCATTATATCCATTCTTTGATTTTGAATAATAAATGTTCAAACAGTCATGGCAATAATTCATGATTCAATTTTAAAAATATCATTCATGATGATATGATTGATGAATTAAGATAGTTGATGCATTGGGATTACTGAATAAAATAAGATACATTTAGTAAAGAATTTTGAAAGTGATGCAATACATGATCTTTATAATGGTTCATTTACAAGTCTATTTTTAGTCAATCAATATTTTCCATTGAAAGTATTCATGTTGCAAATGATAAATGTCCATTTTTCTTCTGCTTTTGATAAAAAAAGTAAAATTATCTCTTGCTACCCCATTCGAGCTTGTTGAAAATTTCTTTCAAGAAATCCTAGTTAAGGGTCACCCCACACTAGAGGCAAATGTCTAAGAAGCTTGTTTATCCTTAGTGATTTTAGAGGTAAAGCCTTTTTGTACTCAAATTTTTTAAAAAAAATGATGAAAAAAAAAAATAAAGAAAAAAGTAAAAAAAATAAAGAAAAAATTGATAGGACAAAATGTCAAAGTTCTTTACATTAAAAGAAATGATCATTGGTTTGATTACCTTTCAAATATAATTTGGGCCTGTTTCATCCATTTCTTTCATAACCTCTCACCCTAGCCTATGTTACGTCCCTTAAAAGTCTATTTTGATCAATGTGAATACTCGAATTAGAGAATTATGAATTGAATTAAGATAGATTTGTCATTGGATTGTTTGAAATTTTGATCGAAGTTTCATTGATAGATCAAAGGAAAAAAGAAATGAGTAAAAATGATGAGAAAGAAGTGTGCAAAAAAAATGAAAAAATGAAAAAAAAAGAAAAAAAAAAGAAAAAAGAGAAAAAAAAAAGCTTAAACTAAAAATCTGAGGGGGCAATTTAAGTAAAAATGAAAACTTGAAAATACAGCTTTATTTGAGGATCCTATTGATATGGATAATGTCTAAAGATCACAAATATTAATCAAATGTGTTTTCAAAAGAGGATTCTGATTTGGAGTTCAAAATTATCTAAACAATCATTATTCTTGATGCTGATATCCTATTTACACAATCACAACATTTTGTTTTTCATTTATCTTTGAGTTGTTCTTAACCATACTTTTTTTTCTTTCAATAATAAAGATCTATTTTAATTATTCTTTACTAAGAGTACATCCCCTGAATGAATAAAGAAAATATATCATATTTGTCATGAATTAGAATGATGGTAAATAAATGAATGATAATGTTCGTAAAAGATTTTTTTATTCTTTTGAAATAAATCTAAAATGAAAGAAGTGAAAGAAGCTTTAGAAGATGATTTAAAAAGGGCAAACAAGGTGACCTAGTGATGAATGCAATGATAGATTAGTTGATATGACCTATGAGTTGTGATCAGATGAGAAAAATGACATGGATTAGTTGATAGAATTTATTCTAAGATTATTAGTATTAAAAAGCTAAGAAAGAATGGTGGAGTCTTGAGAACCTTATTACCATGATTAGATTTTTATGACATTGATTTAGTGACATTTGCATTACATACATTGTGATAATTGCATTTGCATCATTGTTAAGGCATGAATTTGCATCTTGTAAAGAACATTTGAATTATAGTAGAACATTGGCATTTACAACATTTAGTGAGAATCTGGATTATGACATTTGCATTATGACATTTACATGACATCTGTCGCATACAAAAATTTGACTATGTTGGGAAAATATATATTTTTTTAATTTTTGAATCTTTAAATGATGAATATCTTTCATAATGAGATTTTTTTTATTGACAAACTTTTAAAGTTATAGAACCTTTATTTAAAGGAGCTTTTCAAATGAGATTCTTTAAATTTTGGATGAGAAATCCTAAAATTTTTCGAATGTGAATCTTTGAAATTTTGGATGTGAATCCCAAAATTTTTTGAATTAGAATATTTGAAATTTCAAATGTAAGTCCCAAAAATTTTTGAATGTGAATCTTTGAAATTTTGGATGTGAATTCCAAATTTTTTTGAATGTGAATATTTAAAATTTCGGATGTGAATCCCAAAATATTTATATGTAAATCTTTAAATTTTGGATATAAGGCCCTAAAATTTTTTGAACAAGAATCTTTGAACCTTGAAATCTTTTATGTGAATTCTTGAAATTTTCAAACATAAAGCTTTAGATTTTGGATCTTTTAAATGCAAATTTTTAAATTTCTTGCAAACCTAAATCTCTTATGAATATGAATTTATTGCGAATCTTTGTATTTGAATTTCTTACGAATTTTTGAATTTTTTGTGGATCTGAATTTCTTGCGAACCTGAATTTCTTGCGAACCTTTGAAAAGTGTTGCAAATCTTCAAATTCTTGTGAACCTGAAATTCTTGAGAGTCTGAAACTCTTAAGAATTTTTACAAATCTAAATTCTTACGAATATTTCATTTTGCGAAATCTGAAATCCTTGTGAACTTAGAATCTTTTTGAATCTAAAACCTCTGAAAAACTGAAATTTTTGTGAATGTGAAATTTATGTGAAACTTGAAATCCTTGTGAATCTGAAACCTCTGAAAAATAAAAATTTTTGCGAATCTGGAAACTATATGAATGTAGAAACCTTTGTGAATCTTGAATCTTGAATCTTTGTAAAATTTGAAATCTTTATGAATTTTTTATGAATCTTAGAGTCTTGAACTTTCATTATGGAACTTTGTTTTTGTGGCAAATTCTTGAATTTCCAAATTGTGAACCTTTGGATTTCAAGTTAAAAGTCTTCAATTTTTCTAAACTTGAATAAAATTGATGTCTTTTGTCTTTATGCAATTCTTGTTTCACATAAATTGTGCAAAGAGAGTAATTATAAATATCCCATTTTGTCTGGTATTTTTCTGGGATTGAAAATAAGCTTTTGGTTATGAATTAGGCCTAAGTGAGAAGCTTCATGCCCAATAAGAGATATTTTAATTTTAATTTGATTTATTTATTATTTTTTGTTTAATTTAAAAAAAATTAAAAAAAAGTTAAAAGTTTCATAAAAAAAATGAAATTAAGAATTTGTTTTGAAAAATAGTCTAGAAACTATGTGCATAGAATTGACAACCAAAATCAAATTGAAACCATTTGACCAAAATCAAATCAGAGTGAAATTCCAATATTCAGGCCTTGATTGAATCTTTTAAAACCCTAAAATTTATATTAAAAAAAAGCTATAAATTAAGCACAAATTCATAACAGAAAGATGGGGAAATCAATAGGAGCATAATAAATTTTTTGAAAAAAGATTAAAGGCTTCGTGTTCTTTAACTAGGATTTTGGGATTACAAGAAAGGAAAGGGGTTGGATTTTTAGTTTTGGGTTTTATGTGTTTAGGGTTTGAACATTAGTAGGGTTTGATTTTTCATTTGGTTGTTTTTGGGTTTTAAAGGTTAGGTTTCATAAATTTAGGTTTGATTTTTTTTTTTTGGAAGTTTGAGTGGATTTTTCATTGAATTGGAGTTTTGGGATTTGATTTTTGGGTTTTAGGAGAATTTTGGTAATTTTCTAAAATTTTTTGGATTTGAAATCAAGTTTTGGGTTTTTTTAGGTTTTTAAGAATTTTTTGATGAGGCTTTGAAGATTCTAGCGAGGTCACTGTGGATGAAGGGATTACAGTGACCAGGTTTTAGGAAAGCTAAGGTTGTTTCTGGGCAGAGTTTGAAGTTTTTAGTGCTGTTTGAATTTTCAACACTGAAGTCTGTGTTCATCCCCACCATTTGAATTTTTAGGCCAGGCTTCTAGGGAGAAGTCAGGGAAAAGCCCAGCTAGAAAGAGAAAGAACTAGAGTTATCCATGGAAGTTAAAATTTTTTTACTTTTATAGCAGATGAATATGATGCCATTTTGTAAAAAAAGGTTGACCCACGTGACTCATGGAGATCTGCACATGACTAGCTTTTTGGTTTGACTTGAATTGCACAGTTTACCTTTTTTTTTCTTTTAATTTTTAGTTTTGATTTTATTTTGATTTTATTTTCCTTTTTTTGTGTTTTTAATATTTTTATTGTGTGGGTGAATTAATATGATAAAATATATTATTATATTAATTGCATATTATTATATTATTATTGCATAGAATTATTTGCATGGTAATTTCTTTTCTTTGGAGTTTTTTTTTAAAAAGGGTTTTTAAAAAAAAATTAAAAAAATTATTTTTCAATCCTATCAAATTATTAGAGGATTTGATCTTAAATTAAGTATTATCAAACTATTGGATGACTTAATGAATTTTTTTAAAAAATATTTTTAAAAAAATCTTATCAACAAATTGAATGTAGTTTTTAACAAAAAATCTTGCCAACAAATTGGATGACATTTTTTACTATAAATCATATTTATAGTTATTTATTTCTAGTAAAAAATTAAATGAATTCGACGACGGAACCTCGTCAAAGTGAGACATGAATCTTTGTGAATATTCTTGAGATGAGAGAATTATTTTAAATTGTTACCAAACAATTAAAGTAATTTTAAGATCAATTCTTAATATTAAATATTTTGATAAATCGTAAATATGGTTAAAATTTAGATAATTTAAAATTAAACTGATATCATTTTTTGGATAGATGCTGTAAATGTATTATAACTTTTTTCACATATAATCATATTTTTTGAATTTAAAATGTAGTTTCATCGACTAGAATCTATTATTTAAAAGTACCTAAATTAATCTTGTGATTTTTCTTTAAATAGGATAAATTTTGTCAAGTGATCAATTATACTTTAACAAAAAAATAGTGATAACTCTTAAAATTTATATCTAATGTTAGATCTATAAATCTATATATATTATGACAAAAACCATATTTTTGCTTTAAAAAAATTCAAAGCTACCAACCACCAATTTAAACTTAGCCCAAAATCTGGCATCGACCTCTATGCCACCGCCGCACTTCGCTACTGGCTGTCGTTCACTAGCGCCCATTCGCCCCCAAATTTTCACCTCGAGATCCTCTCTTCCTTTTCCTCCTTGTTCTCGTTTTCTAGTTGGTTTTCCCAAAACCACCATAGATCTTCCTATGTCTGAGCTGACGTCTCGTAGGTTCACTTATCAAGAACTACTCCACCACCACTTCAAACACGTCCTATTCGTAGTGGATGTTTCATTTGGCCCTAGGCTTCTTCTACTCAAAGATCTGACCTCGACACCAAACATAGCCCTCAAACTACCCCAAACCTGAAGCCTTTCCTCTTTTTTCTTTGTGACCTTTTTTTTTTTTTTTGTGGTTCCCTGTTCAGGTAACTGTTGGTTGTGGTTAGAGATAGGGGTGATTAAGGTTGATTTTTTGCTGTTTGCGTTATTTGTAAGGAGTTTTGAAAGTTGTGGGCTTTTGGTGGATGAAGGTGGGGGTCTCGGGTAGTTTAGGTAACGGTGAGTGGTAGTTTTAGGACGTGGGTAGAAGCTGTGATTCTTTTGGGAGTTGCCAAATCGGTAAGTGGGAGAGGCTGTAGGCTTTGTGGTGTTTACTGGGCATATGGGTTTTTAGTTGGACGTTGGAGAGGAGTAAAGGGATGGATGTCAGCTAAAGGTGCAACGAGAGAGTTGGGTGGTAGGTTATGTTTATCTTTGGGTCTTCGGAATTGGTAATGAGCTCTCTGTAAAAAAATGGAGATGTGGGGATGGTTTCTCAAGCTCTTGGTAGTGGTGGCCCCGTGTTGAATTCGTGATCGCAGGAGAGTCCCCAAAACAATTTTCGTCCCTTTTGCATTCGAATTCTTCTCCCTCTTTTTCATGGCTGTGCATAATAAAATCTTTTGTAGAATCTGAATTCTGATTGAAGGACATATGAATTCAATTTTTTTTGAACTGTTGCTCGTTGCAATAATGTCATTGCTGCCTTTCAAGAGGTGTGTCTTTCTATCTTTTGGGATATTGGTCTTTTTATTAATACATGCTAGAAGTCAATAGGGAAAATGGGGGTGAAAACCGTAGAGGTGAAAAGTGATCATGCAAATTAGGGGAAAAGCTGTGAGGGGGAGGCTGCCATCCAACCTTCTTTCTTTTTCTTTTTCTTTTTTTCTTTGTTGAATTTTTTGAATTTCTTTATTACTTCAACTTTATTAATTTAATTCATTCTAAAATAAAATTGAGTTCTAAAGTTTAATTTGGACTTGGAATTCGGCTTTAGATTTTTAGTGAACTTTTCAAGCCCAAATGACTTGAATAGAACTTTAAGCGCGTTGATTGGATCATTGATCAGTTCAATTTAGGTAAAATTTTTTTTTTAATTTTTATATATTATTTTATTAATATTTATATATATATTAAAATATTTATATTTATTAGATTAAATGATAAAATATGTGGTTAATTTTTTTATAACTTTATTAATTTTTAAAATAAATTTTAAAAATAAAATAATATAAAAATAAATTTAATAATAATACTAAACTAATAAAAAATATAGGAATGAAATTGAATTAGATTTTAAAAATTAAGTTTAGACTCACAAATTAGTTTTGGGCCTTTTAATTGGGCTTTTAAAATCTTAACTCAAAATTGACTCAATAATGAAGTAAAATTAGGTATGAGTTCATGCAAAAATGATTCAAAAAATGATTAATCTAAAATAAAGCTTAATTGAGTTAAATCCAATTGGAACACATAATTTGACCTAAATTGAAAAGTTTAAACCAAATAAAAAAAATTGATTAAATTCGAATTGATCCAAATAAAATTAAGTGTCTATACAAATTTCACGCATTCATTTAACAAAAATTTACCTCATAAGTTTTTAAAAATTCTATTATAATTAAAACAAAATTTTAGAACTTTTCATATAATCCCTAAAATAAGAAATAGATAAACACTTAAGCTTTCAACAATAGTTTAATGAATGAGTCTTATTAAACATTTTTCCCAAATATTATCCAAAAATTTAATAAAAGGTTTAAATATAATAACACTTATTCAAAAGCTATTGGATTTTCTTTTTAAAATTTATAGTTCATTGACAATTTCCTTAGATGCTCCATTCAAAATATGATATTTTGATTTCATCATGAAAATTAACCTAAAAAGCACTCGATAGTTGCAAAAAGAGATCTCAATAAAAATGTGAGAGAAATTTGATATGATTGACTATTCTCCAAGATTAATAAAGCTAGTCTCATTCCCAACTAGAGCCATAAGAGAAAAAAATTATGTGATTAATGAAGTTCTTAAGCAAATATATATGTATATATATATACACACCCGGACAAATTAATAAATGCCCCTGGAGAAGAAGATTACTAGAATCTACCTAAAAGGATTTGTTACTCTGAACTACACATAAAGAAGCATCTAATTCCAACTCATAAAAAAAAAACAACAGGAAAAGATATGAATTCTTGGTGGAATATGGTCTTTTTTCAACCTCTATTCTATTAAATTTTCATAAAAAAACACAATGTCTAAGAAACTTTCTAATAAAGGAATCCATCTATGCAATTAAGACTTTCCCATTCTCTTTCTTTCTCTCTCTCTCTCTATATATATATATATGTATAAAAGAAGGCTTCATTTCTTCAATAAGGCATACTTGAAATCAAACTTGAGAGATCGCCTATAAAATATTTTCTTCACTTTTCTTTTGCCTCCACAATCCTCTTATTGTATTAAGTTTTGTAAATTAAGTGCGACTGTGTGAGTGTGTCTAGTGTGATTCCAATGTGTCAAAAAGTCATAAAAAATTGTGTTTTAATTTCAATGTGCTCCTAGTGTAGGGAAGGAGAACTTAGTCTCCCACAATTGTAAGTATTCTATTTTCTTCACTACAAGAAAATGAAAGATTAGTGGTAGTTTTAGATCGGCATTTCACTTACAAACGCCAATAGCTTCCGTGTTTTTATAAAACTTAAGGCGTTTATTATGAAAACGCCACTAAATATTCAAATAGCGATGTTGTTACATATAAATGTCACCAAAGACTTGATATTAGCGATGTTTCTTGATTAAAATCCCTTGAGTAATCTTTTTTAAAAAATCAAGTGAATACTAAAAGCATTTTTGACAGAAAATGACTTGAATAATCTCGTTAAAAAAAATTGATAGGGAATTACTGAAGGCATTTTTGACAAACAACACTTTCAATAATCTCCTCATAAAAAATTTATGCGATTATTGAATGCATTTTCTATAAAAAAAGTCTTTAATAATTTCATCAAAAAAATTTCATAGGCTTATTGAAGGCATTTTTGGTAAAAAAATACCTTCAATAAATATTATATCAAAATTTTAAGATCATACGGATGTTAATCATAAGGTGATAGGTTTGATCCCTTTCTTTAGCCTTTTTTTGGGTTTTTGTAGAGATTATTTGTAATTGATTATTCTAGGCATTTTCTTGACAAAAATGTCTTCACCAATTGCTTTTAAAAATTTTGGAGAGAATATTGAAGGGGTTTTTGGTAGAGAAATGCCCTTAATAATCGATAAAAAAAATATAGAACTGATTCTTGAAGGCATTTTTGATCGAAATCACCTTCTATAATCCAATCAATAAATTTTTAGTTAGGATTATTAAAGGTGATTTTTGTCAAAAACGCCTTCAATAACCCATAGACAAAAGTTGGAATGGATTCTTAAAGGCATTTTTGGCTCAAAACGTCTTTAATATTCTAGACAATTAATTTGAATGGTCGGATTATTGAAGGTAATTTTTTTCAAAAACACTTTCAATAACATTTTGTTAAGGATTATTTAAGGCATTAGCGGTAGGAAAATGCCCTTAATAATCCATTCAATTAATTTTTAGTTTGTATTATTGAAGGTGATTTTTTTTTAAAATACCTTCAATAATCCATATAAAAAAGTTGGAATGGATTCTTGAAGGCGTTTTTTACTTAAAACGCCTTTAATATTTCATATGATAAAATTTTATGTGTGATTATTGAAGGCAATTTTGGTAAGAAATGCCTTCAATAACATTTTGTTATGAATTATTCAAGGCATTTTCTTGCATAATATGCCCTTAATAATCTATAAGAAAAATATGGAATGGATTCTTGGAGGCCTTTTTTGGTGAAAACGCCTTCAATAATCCAATAAATAAATTTTTAACAGAAATTACTAAAGGCGGTTTTTTAAAAAAATCCCTTCAATAATCCATACACAATATTTGATACGGATTCTTGAAGGTATTTTTTCCCCAAAATATCTTTAATATTTCACACAATATATCTTTAGGTGGGATTAGTGAAGGCGATTTTGGTTAAAAATGCTTTCAATAACATGTTGTTGGGGATGATTCAAGGCGTTTTATTGCTAAAAATGCCTCAGTTAATCCTATCAAAAAAATATTTTTGATATTGTATACGTCAAGTCAGTTGTAGATTTATACCCAGAAAACATTTAAAGTCAATTGTATATTTATGCTAAAAAAATATTTGGTTTATATTGTGATACTACGAATTACATTTTGAAATTTACATAATGAACATTGTTGTATTTCAATAAATTGACTACACATCCAAAATTAAAACTGATAATGTTGTCATATTAATATACTTTTCTGAAATAATCATACTCAATAATATATTAAGTACATATAATGTATTCATATTAAGTATACCAATAATATTAAACCAATACCCCAATGTACAAACTTAAAGTTTTCATTCAACATGGCATGTTAAACACAGTATACCAATTTGTTTCTCATATATTTACATTCAACCAACAATGTCTAACCTCAAGGTTATCAACATTGATAAATGATAATACATACTCACGCCATTCTTTAAGAATTTCATCTAGTTCCTCTTTCGTGAAGCTTTTTTTACTCTCCCACTAAAAAAAAAAAGTAAATGTTAATAAATGAGAACATAATGTACCTTTTTATTTTTTTGAAGATATAATGAGTTTATGAAATTTATACTAACCTTGAATGGTGTGGTCATAAAATCATTTAACAACATCTCACACATAAAACAAAAGACATAATATCCACATTTAGTATTATTGGATTGATGAGGTACTTGAAAATTAAATTGAATGGGTTTAGAAAATATTTATCTATATAAACTCAGCATAAAAGAACACATTTGACTTGTACCGGTAATGAAACCCATTTTGGTTTCTTTGTCTTCTTATCGAATGCAGATATTACCTTAAATTGAAAAGAAAAAAATTATTTAATACATAAATAAAATTACTTATGAAGAAACAGAAGATATATAATATAATAAAGTGTAATACCTTTTTATAAAAGTTTGAATATTGGGGTTACGCATCGTCGTTAGATTAACTGAATTAAGTAAGTATGGCATTAAGTATTGGGTGTCAATGATAATAAGCACCCAATGAAATTGTAAAATAATAACAATGATATATTCAGATTACGCATCAGATTAGATTTCGGTAAAGTTAGAATAATTAAGGTTGGAATATAACTTAATGTGCATTATATGTGAGCAAATAATAATCAACTGGTCTTTTCATGCATTCGATCACATGATTAGCATGATAAATGATTGTGCCACTCTGCTCACTAATGAAGTTGGGGTCAACGAATCTAAATCTGTTGGTCAACTATCTCTCCTTGAGCTCTCTATATAGGAAGTTACATGATAACAATCAATACTGCTAGTTAATATTACACCATAATATAGATTAATACATATTGAATGTGCATATTTGTATTTATAAGCTAACTTCATATAAGCAACATTATCAACAACTGATAATTTATCTAGTTCATAAAATTCTTTAACCCTTTCCAAACCAATGAATGAAAATGATGGTTTATCAAATAACCCTTCCTCAGACTCAATGGTTATGAAGTTTCCTTCAGATAAATGCTCTAGCGAATATTTGGATAACTCATCCATGGTAGCCTGAGAAAGGGTCATACTGTGAATCTCAACATCCTGCTACAATATTTAATGAAATATAAGTATTAAAACTAAATCAATAAATATAATAAACAAATTAATATTAAAATTATAAATAAAACCATACTTCTTGCATGGTAGCGGAGGATAGGTTCGCTTCTTTACTTGCAACGGAGGTTTGTCTTATGTGGACGATGCTACCAGACTAGCCTACTGGTATGTTATACTGCATTGCTACCAATATAGACTCCAAAACAATGAGTCTTTGCTATTGCTTATTGAGGCATTGCTTCTGATCATCAATTCATTACTGTTGTTGCTTAATGATTGCTTTATATTGTGTATTTCTCATTCGCGGGGTTTTGTGTTGATTACTAAAAAACTTTGATGGCAAGATAAATTTACCAACCCCTCGAATGTGACCAGGCCTTTCTTTAGCGCCTAATGCTAAAGACAAAATATCTTTGCCATACTGGGTTGCCAGTTCACCAGATTTGACTTTACAGCATAATTATCTTGAAAGACAATAATAAGATGGGCTGTAACAATAAATTTATACAAGCTAGTATACAGTCATGCATACAACCACAATGCCAATCATACATTATATTAAAAAAGTAGTTATACATACAATCTTTTTTATCATTTCTTCGGTTATTTCATCTACAAAAGATCTATCATTCTGTACATGTCCTTGTTTTCAGACATCTCATTTGGAAACTTCAGTTCCAAAACTCGTTGATTCTTGTTAAATTATCGAAATACAAGAATCAGAATGTATGAAATGAATGTTTATAAATATTCATTAATGATGTTAAAACAAGTGTGCAAATACATATAAGCTCATACTTCACATTTGCATATCTCTTTCTCGTTGTCCAATGGTGATATTGTTGTTTGGCCTGAATGTTTTGTTGCTTTTCTTTGATTTCTATAAAAGAAATAAATTACATCAATGACATATGAAGATCAAAGGCTATATTGCATAAAAACTTATAAACAATATTTTTGGTAATGGGTTTACGCACTAAAAAATCTTCTGAAAGTTGATATCGAACAAAATTTATCAAATCTTTAACACTTATCACATTTGCATATGTCACAAGTAGAACAGCCAATACATCACCTTGATCAGCTAGTTATAAAATATATTGGGTTGTCAATTTGCTTTTAAAGTCTTTGAATGCTTTTTTAGTAGATTACAATACAATCTTTTTACAGTCAATTGGGACGTCGAATATTTCCTAGATTATTTAACACAATTAGTAAGAACACATTGAATTTCAATTAAATGATCATTTAACAAATTTTATGAAATAGTTGAATAAACATATTACAACTGACTGCCATATATCATCCTTTAGATTATCAGGAACTCATCATCAATCGATGTACGTAATTAAAATCTTATGATGGACAACGGCTCCAATATGAGTAGCCAACTTAGCAGCTCCTTCAGACACAGGTTACCCACTTTGATTGAAATCAACTTGAATTTTTGTGTCACTCACTTCAATTTGTTTATTTAGGCTTCTTCTCTTTCTTTTTTATCCTACATGTGTGTCTTTTGCATATTCAATAGAAAGAGAATGATGTTGTTCGGAGTCCATAATACCTAAAATTTTGATCATAATTATATGAATTATACAAAATAACCGTCTAAATTTAACACTGTATGTAATTAAATACAACCAATACCATACTATGTACAAAAACACTATTAAGTAAAACACTCAGAAACACCATTCAGCAAACTATTCAAAAACACCATTCAACATACGATTCAGCATACCAAGATCATACAATATCATTTAGCAAAACAATATCACACAACAAGGTTCAACAAATGACATTATTAACAGAAAACTATATAGAAATAGCATACATGCAATAATAGGTGCTTGGAGGACTATGCTTACGGTGAAATGGATAAAAATATATATCTATATGTAAATAGTAAAGAATCGAAAAAAATAGCTCTATCAAATAGTATAAATAATACAGTAAAAAAAATTATAAAGACATACCAATTAATAGAGAGGTGTGTGTTGGATTTTGTTAAAGGTCAGTGGCGACAATAGGGCTAAAGAAATCAAAAGTTTGATAGAAATGTGTTTGTGGGTTTGGTTTGGTTGATTAATGCAGCTTTTAATCATTCTGTGCATTAACAGCTTTTGAGTTCGATGTCCAAGACATGGAATGAATATAAAATTTATTATTAAAGGCTTTATTTGAAAAAAATACCTTCAATAATCCCCTTAAAATTTTACTTGGAGATTATTGAAGGCATTTTGTACTAAAAGACACCTTTAGTAATGTAAAAAATAATTTTCAAAGAAAATTATTAAAGGTAATTTTCCTCAAAAAATGCCTTTGATAATTCTGAACAAAAAATATTAAAAGCATTTTCAGTAGACAACCGCCTTCAATAATTATGTACAAAAATTAAAAGGAATTAGTGAAGGCATTTCTTTATAATAAACACCTTCACTAACCGTCTCAAAAATTGAGTTGTGAAATATTGAAGGCGTTTTTCAATGGAAGATGCCTTTAATAATCTAAAAATTTTAAGAGAAAATTATTGAAGGCATTTGTTCTCAAGAAATGGCGTCAATAATTATGTACGTAAATTAGAAGAAATTAGTGAAGGCATTTTTTTTTTGGAATAAATACCTTTACTAACTGTTTCAAAATTTGAGTTGTGGAATATTGAAGGTGTTTTTCATTGAAAGAGACCTTTAATAATCCTAAAAATTTTAAGAGAAAATTATTGAAGGTGTTTGTTCTCAAAAATTACCTTCACTAATCATTTCAAAATTTGAGTTGTGAAATGTTGAAGGTGTTTTTCACTAGAAAACACCTTTAATAATCCTAAAAATTTTAAGAGAAAATTATCGAAGACGTTTATTTAAAAAAAAACACATTTAATAATTATGCACGTAAATTAGAAGAAATTAGTGAAGGCATTTTTCTAAAATAAACGCCTTCACTAACCGTCTCGGAATTTGAGTTGTGGAATATTGAAGACGTTTTTCACTGGAAGATGTCTTTAATAATCTCAAAAATTTTAAGAGAAAATTATTGAATGCATCTGATCTCGAAAAATACCTTTAATAATTATACACGTAAATTAGAAGAAATTAGTGAATGTGTTTTTCTAGAATAAACACCTTCACTAACCGTATCAGAATTGGAGTTGTGGAATATTAAAGTCATTTTTTACTGGAAGACACCTTTAATAATCTAAAAAATTTTAACAGAAAATTATTAAAGGCATTTGATCGAAAAAAATACCTTCAATAATTATGCACGTAAATTAAAAAGAATTAGTAAATGTATTTTTCTAGAATAAATGCCTTCACTAATCATTTTAAAATTTTAGTTGTGGAATATTGAAGGCGTTTTTCACTGGAAGATGCTTTTAATAATCCTAAAAATTTTATGAAAAAATTATTGAAGGTGTTTGTTCTCAAGAAACGCCTTCACTAACTGTCCTAAAGTTGAGTAGTGGAACATTGAATATATTTTTCAATAGAAAACACCTTCAATAAAAAAAATGAATTACTCAAGGCGTTTTTTTGGAATAAACACCTTTAATGACCCCTTAAAATTTTAGAAGTGTAAAATTATTGAAGGTATTTTTAGTAGCAAAATCACCTTCACTGATATTCATAGATAAAAAGGAAAAAATTATTGAAGGCGTATTATGCAAAAAAATACATTCAATAAATACACCATATAAATTAGATGAAAATTTTGAAGGCGTTTTTAGGGCATAACTGCCTTTAATAATCCCACACATTCTACTACGACTTTATTGATGACGCCTATAATATATTCAAAAAATATTTAGGAAAAATTATTGAAGGCATTTTTCTTAGTAAACGCCTTCAATAACCCTGTCTAATAAAATTGTCCCCAAACTTAGCACATCTAATCACCAATTTGAAGCTTTATCTTCATTATTTTACTATTTCTCTTTCTAGACAAATAATAATTTATTTTCCCTTTCATTCAGCTTTTACTATTCGAGCATTGTCTTTTAGCACCTGATTTTAACTATTCATTAATGATTTACTGATATTTTTACTTAATTTGACTATTCCTTCAGCTTTTGCAATTGGTGATTTTCATTTTGGTTTAAACAATTTTCTCTAAAACCCACATTCCTCAAATACCCATTTGTAACCCATCATCTACTTCTTTTTCCCTTTCATTGTTTTTTCTTTTTTGAGTTTTCTCGTACCTGTTTTACCTTATTTCAACCTTAACTATAAAAATTCTTAGGTGCTATCTATGTTAGCAGTAGATTTTGATATTCATAATATCAAGTGCCTGATAAAATACTTCACAAAAATGAGTTCTCATTTTTTGTAATTACTGGTCTTGTTATTATCTTTTGTTTAAAACATAGTAAACTTAAATATTTGACATGTTCATTTTCATATAAATTATTTATATACATTTGGTCTGATAATGTAGCAAATACTAAATGGATAAGAGTTGGATGCAAAAGTCAAGATTAAGTCAAGAGTACAGAGATGGAGTGAAATTTTTTTTTAATTTTACATTTGAGAATATAAGTGAAGATAATATGATATTATGCTCATGTGTGAAGTGTGGTAATATAGATTGACAAATGCGTTAAGTTATTTTTGAACATTTAATTTGTATTGAATTTCTCTTGGGATATGTTAATTGGTATTTTCATAGAGTCATATCATCTAGGTCTTCCACTAGAGTTTCTTCAACTTTAAGGGCTCCTCAACACCAATATGATCCTTTTATAGCAGATGACATTAAAAGCATATTGTGAAATGCTTTAACATTCATAACCAACATTTTCATAATCGTTCTCCCTAAAATGATGGATTTAATTAATCCAATATTGAAATGAATAAATTTAGTGAACTTGGGATAGGTGTAGGTGACCAACAACCTAGAGGAGAAGCAAGTTTTATAGGTTGCTTGAGGATATGAATGAAAAACTTTATGAAGGCTCAAAGCATTCAAATTTATCTTTTTGTATTCGTCTTTTTCACTTGAAATGCTTATATGGATAAACGAGAAACTCTCGACTTTATTAGTAGAGTTTATGAAAAAAATGTTTCATTTTGCAAAAATCCTTGAATATTGTAAGCAATCAAAGAAGATGATCAAGGATTTAGGTATCGGATTAAAAAAATTCATAGTTGTCCTAATGATTGCATGTTGTACTGGGGTGATAAAAAAATCAGGAATCTTGT
Source organism: Durio zibethinus (assembly GCF_047325235.1). NCBI lineage: Eukaryota > Viridiplantae > Streptophyta > Magnoliopsida > Malvales > Malvaceae > Durio > Durio zibethinus. Next base: position 32,326,481 of record NC_143165.1, read on the forward strand.
CATATGTGTGGTATTTCTCGTTTGGTGGATAAAAACCCTGATGAAAGGTTGAATAAGGATGGTGATGAGGTCAGTGTAAAAAAGAAGCCTGTTAAGGTTTTACACTATTTTTCATTAATACCAAAACTTCAATGATTTTTCATATCTTTCAAAACTGTAGATTCAATGAGGTGACATCATGAGAAGTGGATAGATGATGGATCATTAAGGCATTATGTAGATTTTTTGGCATGAAAATCATTTCATTTTAGGTTTTCAGACTTTGCATCTGATCCTCAAAATGTTATGCTTGGACTAGCATATGATGGATTCAATCCATTCAAAATGATGAGTACTTCTTATAGTATTTGGCCAGTTGTATTAATTCCTTATAATTTACCATAATGGATTTCTATGAAGCAATAATCATTTATATTGTCTATGATAATTTTCAGGGAAAAAAGGTCAGGTAATGACATAGACATCTACTTACAACCTCTTAGTAAAGAGTTAAAGCAATTATGGGAATGAGTTGAGACCTATGATGCATAAAGAAAAGAGAACTTCAATATGCATATTGCTTTGTTATGGACTATCAATGATTTTCTTGCTTATGTGAATTTATCTGATTGGAGTACAAAAGGTCGTTATGGTTGTCCATGTTGTGTTGCACAGACATGTTCGAAGTGGTTACCTAATGGTATGAAGTTCTGTTATATGAGACATTGTCGATGGTTAGATGATAATCATCGATTTAGATTTTAAAAATATCTTTTTAATGAAACTGAAGAGTTGAGAAGATCACATTTACCTATTAGTGGGTCTAATATCTTGTCAAAGTTAAAAGGTATCAATTTCACTTATGAAAAAATGACTCAATTAAAGAAAAGAGTAAGGGACAACTTTGAAGGTGTCTGGCCTTATATTACGCAAGTTGGTGATACTGATACTAATGTTGGTGATCTTGATATTCAAAGTGATGAAGAGGACGATGAAAAAGATGACCAAAATGAGTCTGAGTGTGAAAAAAAATAAGTATCTTTTTTGAGTTGCCTTATTGAGAATATAATTTATTACGCCATAAACTTGATTTGATGCACATAGAGAAGAATGTTTGTAAAAATTTTATCGGGACAATTTTTAATGCGAATAAAAGATCAAAGGATGACTTAAAAAGTTGGTTTAACTTAATTGATATGGGGATTCACCCTGACCTTTATTTGAAGTTACTTTCTAATGGCAAATATCGATTGTCTATTGCTTATTTTGGGATTTCTAAATCTGAAAAAGATGTGTTTTGCAAGGTTTTGAAAAATGTCAAAGTTTCAGATGGCTATGCGTCAAATATATCAAGATATGTGAATCTAAAGAGTGAAAACTTTCTTCATTGAAGTCACATGATTATCACATTTTGATACAAGACTTACCTCCAATTGCTTTACGTTTATCAATGTTAAAGTAAGTCACTTCTGTGGTAATTGAATTGAGTAACATATTTAAATCTCTATGTGGGAAATGTATGAATGTGGAAGAGCTTGACAAACTTCAAGATCGAGCCACGAATGCTTTATACTATTTAGAGAAGATTTTTCCTTTAAACTTCTTCACTATTATGATGCATTTAGTTATCCACCTTTTATATGAAGCAAAAGTCGGTGGGTCAATTTATTATCAATGGATGTATCCTATCGAAATATATTATTGTTTAATGGATTGATTAGGCTTTTATTGATGATCATGCCACTCTGGTTGAAAAGATATATGACTAATGTTTTATGCGATAGGTTTTTTGGGAGGTTAAAGTCCTATTGTTGTAACAAACGCTATCCGAAAGGTTCTATTATTGAAGAATATTTAACAGAAGAGTGTATGACATTTTGTTCTCGTTATTTGGAAGATGTTGAAATGAGATTTAATAGACCATCGAGAAATGTCGGTATGCAACAACATGACTTTATCTACATGTATCTTTTTCAAAGTTTTGGACAACCAATAGGCAAAGCTAAAATGATGGAGTTAGATGATAAATTTTGGGCTCAAGCACATCGATATGTTCTTTTTCATTATGATGTTATTGAATCATTTCGCACATAAGTTTTTTAGCAAGAAAATTATTCATTAAATTAAGTGTAATTTATTTTATTTTTTTTTATTGTTAATACTTTATCATGATGCTTTGAAGTGAGTATAAAAATAATTTGAGAGCTTCTGCACATTATCGATGATCAAACCCTCGAGAGCTTGATAAATTGTTCATTGAAAACTTTCATGAATGGTTAGGAGCAACTGTAAGTAATGCCATACTTCATTTTGTGACAAATCTACATAGAATGCTTATGATATAATTAACATTAATAACATATATATTTATTTCACTTTTATAGGTTTGGAGTGGAAGGCTTGTTAGTGAAGAGGTTAAGTGTCTTTCACAAGGTTCGAACGGGATTGTGAAACGATACAAAGGTTTCATCATCAATGGATTTAGATTTCACACTAAATCTCATGAGAGATTTAGCAGTACATAAAATTCAGGAGTTGTTGTTGCTTCATCAACTACTAGATATGCTAGTGCTAGGGACACAAACCCTTTAGAGGGAAATGTTGACAATTATGGCATGATTAATGACATTATTATGTTAGATTATTATGACAAATGGAAAATTATCTTATTTCAGTGTGATTGGACTGATGTGAATAGTGTGAGAGGTATTAAGAAAGATCAGTATAGATTTATACTTGTAAATTTTTCTTAATTAATTCACACTAGACAACCACTCATCGATGAACCTTATGTTTTTTCATCTCAAGTCAAACAAGTTTTTTATTCTGAAGATCCCAAAGAATTGGGTTGGTTTGTTATTATTTGAAACACACCTAGAGACTTATTTGATATGGGGTTAGATACAAGATATGATGTTGAACATGAAACTAAATGTTATCTTTTTGCTGAACAAAACTTCGATGAAAATATCTTTAGTACCTACGCTCAGTGGGTCCGTGAAGATGTTAATGAAGACATTTATGAACCATGATGGATCATCTATAATTTATAATTCAGGTGTTTAAGACATAATATAGTAAATGATCATATGTAATTAATATCGCATTCGTTATTATATATTTATTGTATTATAAATCATACATTATCTTTCGATTTAATTAAATTGATATGTTCTTTTTGTATCGTGTGTTATGATTTCTTAACTTCTTAATGTCTTTATATATGTTCTAAACTAATATATTTTATATATTTGCTTTTATGATGCAAATAAGCTACAAAGTGGAGGAGTAGATTGAAAGGAATACATATCATAGATATTAGTTTAGAATCGTCTGTAGCACTTGTTGATATTGGTGATGAATTGAATCTTTTAGAGGGGAATGAACGTACTGTTGGATCTAATTCATTCACTTCTAACCCTTTAATTGATATTGAATCTAGCAATATGGGAGGTCTAGGTTTAGATAGTATCCTATCAATTGATTATGCTTTAAATTTAAATGCAGGTATCATGCACCCCATATTTACAAATCGATTATAATGATAAAAGTATTGCCATTTTACAAATTAATTTTTTAATTTTTACAATTGATAACAATGGTCAATGAAAGACCAAAGGTCAAACAACTTTGAAGGAATTGTTTGTACTACCTCCGAACGAGCATATTGTAGTATCTACAAACTTTGATAGACAACCAATTGGTGAAGAGGCTAACTACTGGCTGGATTTCTAGGCATGCTTGCCTGTAATAGAATAAAATTGTCTATTCATTATGAAACATGGCATAAAGTTCCAAAAGAAGTAAAGGTCGATGCTTTAAACTTTATTGAGATATTAGTATAATTAATTACATATAAAAAATTAATTATTTTAAATTTGGTTTATTGATTAAAACTTTTCATTTTTGTATTATTACAGTCAAAATTTGAACTTGAAATACCAACTTCATTTGTGCTTTAGTCATTGGGAAAGAAATAAGAAGATTATAAGCATAATTTGAAGAATAAGTATTTCGATAGAAATACAACTGTAGAGGCGATGATGGAAAATCTATCCCGTAATGTGATTAGGTGGCAATATGAACAATTAGTTAGATTTTGGTTCTCAAGAAAAAAAGAGGTACTAATTTATAACTTTGTATAGTAGAATGAAATAATAAAAGTGTTTTCTACTTTAAGTTGGAAATATTTGTATTTCTATGATATTCCCAATTATTTTTTATAACAGGAAAGAGAACATATTGGGATTGGTAGCAGAAAACAACAAAAATATAGCCACACAAGTGGATAAAAAATTTTTGCAAGAAAGCAAAAAGAAATAGTAAGTTTATGATTTTAAATTTATTTCAATGAATGAACTTTTTATGTTGTTAAAAGGTAAATATGCAAATTAACATTTATTGTACTATTTTAATGGTTTTGATAGTTTCAATACATGATATTAAACTTATCAAAAGTTTTGAACTTAGTTGAGACGGATGATATGTATGAAAAAGTTATTATTTATGTCTATTTAGGTAAAATTACAAATTTTTTGTTATTATTCTATTTAAATAGTTTGGATAGCTTCAATACTTGATATTAAACTTATATGATTAATTGAACTTGGTTTTTATGGTTAATATGGGTGAAAAAGTTATCGTTTATGTCTATTTGGGACTATTTTTGCCTTTAAAAGGAAAAAATACAAATTAAACTTTTGGATGGCTTTTAATAGTTTGAATGGCTTTTAACAGTTTGAATGGCTTCAATCTGTGATATTAAACTTGTCCAAATAATTGAATTTGGTTGCCATGATTGAAATGTGTGAAAGGCCAAAATGCTTTTATGTACGTTTATGTCTGTTTAAAACTATTGTGTTGTAAAGTGGCCAAACTATAAATACATGATATTAACATTATTCAAAATTTTTAAACTTGATTGACAGGTATGATATGTATGAATAAGTTACGGTTGATATGTATCATATTAAATAACATATGTTTTTGTATAGGAGATTGAGATAGGTGGTCAAATTATACATGTGAAACTTTTTTGCTTAACACACATAAAAAAAGATGAATCTTACATGAATATCGAAACACAAGAAATTATGATAATTTGTAATGTCTATTTTAACAAAAAGTTAATATTTACTCTTTTTAACATATTATCAATTAATCATTAAACTTGATAGTTGTATATAACTATTTTACAGGAGAAAGGAAAAGAAAAAATGGCTGCTAAGATTAAAGTAGCTGCTGAGATTGAAGTAGCATCTAATGGTTCTCTCTACATGCAAGAATTGAAAAATCAAATATTCATAGAAGTTGCTAGAAAAGAAAGGCATGGACGGGTCTGAGGCCTTGGATTGGGTCCAACACTATCTACCTACTATGGACGAAGTTCTTAGCAATTTACATTCTTAGCAAGTTAGTCTTCTCGAGACATTTCTATATTGAGAGAGGAGTTACAAACTATGCAACAACGTTTCCAGCAAATGAAAGTAGAAAGAGAACAGGAACTTACCAAAATTGAGGAAAAACGTGCTAGAATGAAGCAAGAGGTGCAAAATTTCAGTAGTTGTATAATCGATTCGATCATCTTATAAATTGTGTACAACAATAATTTTCAGGAACTGATCTCGGTGGTCCTCCAACTCAGATATTATATTTAGTAAATATTTATATTTTTTAATATCAAAATAGCTTGCAATGAAGTGTTAAAAATTGTATGCTATTATTCAGTAGGTTCTTGAGCATGCTAGTGACCAAAGTAAAAATTTTTTTTCATCAATTGGCAGCCTTCAAAATGTATATAGTCATCAATTTCATACATTTTAATTTTTATTTTGTTAATGTATTAAAAAATTTGAATGTTATTATACTAATTATTAAATTTTGTGTTAATTAGATGCATATTTGAACGTGAATTAAGTTTCTATTAATTTCAGTATCTGAATTTAAACTCGTTTATGAAAATAATAAATATTAACATAAATTTTTTATTTTAAAAAATATAATTTTTAATTTCGCTGCATTTGTGTTTAAGAATGTTACTAAATGAATAATTTAGTAATGTTTGTACCATAAAACACCACTAAAAATAGCAATGCTCTTGCTAGAAATCACGCTAAATTAGCAACATTTTTTTTATACAAACTCTATCAAAATAACGACATTATTCTGATAAAAATGTCACTAAATTAGCGGCGTATCAAAGATACAAATGTCACTAATATGGTGACGTTTTACAAAAAACGTCGCTATTTTTCAGATGCCTGTATAGCTTGCACTTTGACTGACGTTTTTCGTAAATGTCGTAAATTTTTTAGTGGCGTTTATAAACGTTACTAAACGTAAGAAAAAAAAAAGGTCACTAAAAACCAAAACCCCTATAGTACTTGTAAAATATAAGTTGTTTAATATTAATTAGTGCATTTTATACATTTGTCTTAATTACATATTTTAATCTATTTTATAACTATTTTTTTAAATATTGCTTGTGTAATTCAGACGCTTTTAAGTGTTGTTTTTGTGTGTTTCCTGGACCAATTTTGGTATTAGAGCTAGGTTCATATTAAGATTATATTGATCTTATAAACGTAAGGATTGAAGTGAAAAAAAATAAAATAAAATTTGAAAGATCAAATAATATATGCGTGTATGGTTTATGTATCATAATTTTGTTGGTAATATGATCATAGATATCTTCAAACATTACTTGAGTAACCTCTTCCCTGAACGGTCCCAAAATCATACTTTTTCACATCATCAATACTTGCATTTATGTAGTATCGCCCTATTTTTTTTTTTTGCTATATTGAATTCATTGTAAGTTTTTAGTGAGCTTAGCTAATAAATATAAGGTTCTTGGCGCAAAATTAACCATGCTTAATAAATAGCCAATGAGTAGTAGCTCAGATGGTGCATACATATTAATCAGACTATTGGGGATTATGTTTCAAGATGATTTAGACATATAATGTCTTCAATGAATAAAGTAAATAACGATTGGGAGTTAAGGATAGATTAACAATAAATCTATAAATAAACTAATTTGCTAGTATGCATATTTTAAGTATTTAAAACTCGGATTCAGTCCAAAAGCGAGCATTTACATGGCAACTAATTCTTCGCATTGGCTTGACTGTATTTAACAAATTAAAGATAAAATTCTTAAATGTTGATGAGGGTATTGCTATGAAGTCCTCCCAAAATATGATCATTTTTTCCACCATGGGAACCCCATTTCTAGGTCGTCCTGGAATTCTTCACATTGGCTTGACGACAATAGGTCATATATTTAACAAATTAAATATAAAATTTTTAAATTTTAATCAGCGTACTCCCATAAAGTCCCCTAAAGTCTCAACATATGATCATTTTTTTCCTTCATGGGATCCCAATTTCCAGGTCATCCTGGAATCAATATAATTAGTTGGAGTTTACCCGTCGGTTTGTGCCAAAGAAAGTCATCCACGTTAAAACATTCTAGACTTGCGAATGTCAATGTTGGCTTCGCATGTTTGGATAAGATTGTAGTTAAAACAGCACCACTATCTGAAGTAAAATATAGAGCATGGTTTAAGCGTGGTTGAAGTCTACTATTTTTTTTTCTCAATGGAACAATTAATAATTGAATAGTGAACATATAACTGGCTGCCAGGCTACATCTTGACGAATGAACACAGGGCTTCGACACTGTGCAGAGGTTCCAATGCCGTGTTCAGTTCATTTAGGTTAATATTTTTATTTATAAAAGAGAAAGGAAAATGTATTGTAGATGCTGGATGCTGTCTTTTAATTAATCCATTTAGTTTAGCATTAATAATACCTATATTTCAATCTCAAATTATATATCATAATAGATTTGTTGGATTGCTTTTGGAGAATTTGATATTCCAGGGAGGAAACTGTAACACAATAGTAATTGGTTAGCCATGTTTGATTAAGAACATGACGTTGTAGCTTTGCACTAAATTGTCTTGTATTTTTATGTTGCTCAGCAAAATGCAATTTCCTTGTACCTTAGGAAGAATTTATAAAGCAAATCATCTTTGCTGGAAAGTGATATGAGCAAGAGCTACTACTTTATAGCAAAGGCTATGTAAGAGACAATTAAGCAGTAAATAAGCCCGGTAGAGAGATATGTCAGAAAGCTATAATGAGATCCATAAGTGCACTGGTCAAATATTTTATCTGCTTTGAACAATATGCATGGCATAAGCAGTGCTATTGTATTGTGTTGACTTGCATACTTAAAATTACGAGGTTCACACGTCTCCAAATATGACCAAAAAGAACAATCACTGAGCCGTGATAGGACTTTCACTGAGACGTGAGAGGACTTCCAATTGGAGAATGTCACATACTAGTTCCACGTAATTGGATTGGAAGACCAGTTAGCTACAGCCGAATTGTCAAATAGGGTGACAGAGATTGAGAGCGCGGACTAGGTCGCTCTCTTGAGACGATACGCATCCTCTGGTGATAAAAACTGATGCAAAGAGGTTGTATTGCACGCTGTCTCTCAGATACAACAATCTTAGTCACCAACTGTACACGTTTTAACCTGCACAAGTTAGAAGGCAGAAACTCCACCAAAAGTGACATCTTCTTCACCCTATTAATTACAACTCTTGAAACACGCCAGAAGATTTTAATAGGAAAAAAATATATATTTGTTTTACGGATGGATGATGTAAAGTGAAAACTGACTCCTATTTATAATATCAATTGAAAGATAACGCATGAAACATATGCTGCCACCAAGCTCAGACTAAAGAGTCACTTGAACAACCTGCCCATATACTGCCAAAAAGTCAATCCACTAAATATTCAGACTTGTGAATGGTCGGTGTCGACTTCACAAGTCTAAGACTCTCAAATCTATATACCCTATATTAAAAGTATTACGCTCGAATCTATATACTTTATATAAAAAGTATTCTTAAAAGATTTTACTTGCCATGTGTACTTTTTTTATTTTGTTTTTTTTTTTTTTAGTTTTTTACCATTTAAGTCGAACAAGTGGGATGTTTTACTTGGATGAAATAGTATAAATTTCTTTCACTATTTACAGGTGTTTTTTTTTTTTCTTTAATGTTTGATAGCTGTGTTTTGATTTTAGATGTGTTTGAACTTCAATTTTGAAACTTTTATTTTTGAGTTTTCATTAAGAAAGTGTAAGTTTGGCATCAAAGAAAGCCTTCTCTAGTTTGTTGGTTTTTTTTTTTTTTTTTTCATTTCTTATATTTTTTCTTTGATGTTTTTGGGTAAAATCTGTGACTATTTTTTGTTATTTAATTGAATGTAGTTTTTTTTTTTTTTCTTAGGATGATTTTGCTGTTATATATTTTTATATTAAATGGGATTTGAATTTTATGATTTTCAGGTTTATATGTTATTGTGAATGTGTTTTTTTAATAATTTTTCTTTGCATGTTTAGATATTGAATGAAAATTAGATTGTTATTTATAGAAAAATAGTTTTATAGTGCATAATTTGTGTCTTTTTTAGGAGTTTTTTTGTTTTGCATGTTGTTTGAATGAAGTTATCATTTTATTTTTGATTGATATATATTTTTTTGTCTTAGGGTTTGTTCAAGCTCTTTGGTAATTGGATTAGGTTTTTTTATTTTTTTTGTGAATTGGTTTTTATTATCTGTTTAATTAGTTTTTTTTTTTTTTTTTGTGTAGGTATTGTTGAATGTGGTTGGGGATTAAGTTGAATGTTGTTGAGTGTTTTATTGCTTTTGTGATTTCTAGGTTTGTTTTTGCGTTTGGATTTTTTTTTTGTACATGCTATTTTTTTTTGTTAACCCATCTTTTTTATGTTTAGTTTCTTTAATTTTTTGGCTTTTTCTTTTCTCGGATGAAGAACTGTAGAGAAAGACAGAAAAAGTCAGATATTCTATATAGGATTCATTATAGAAGATATTATTTTAGATAACGTTTTTTTTTTCATCATCTAATTTTTGGTTTGTTAAGGAGTCCACACCATAAGCTCATGAGGATATTACTATTCAACTTTGGATCCACTATAAGCTAGATATCTTGGGAAAATGTAACATTGTAGCAGTCCATGGCTTCACTTATAAGCAAATGAGAGGAGCTCTATTTGCCTTCATTAGCCACGCCATGATTAGATAGCAACTTTTGCCAAAAATAGATGAATTCATGAGAACTTTCCTCAATAATTGGGACAACAAAGTCATTAACATACAAGAAAAGACCAAAGAGGTTTGTATGACATTCAAATTCATGCAAAAACTATGAAAAATTTTAAATGTTTTTGCTCATAGTTCCCCTATTTCTAATTTGTTTCTATTTGATATTTTGTATATATGGCATTTTTATCATCACTTAAGCAAAGTGCTAGTGCTAAATCCAATTCAGTAGCTTAAGAATTCATGCTTGAGTTCTTTAAATTGGTTTTAAGGACCTTATCACTTCCTATCAAGGTAAATTGACATGCATTTCAACTCTTATATCAATCTTTCATTGTAGTTTCTGTTTATAATTAATAAGTAAGATGTTTTACTATGATTTGCAGGCTAGGAAAAATATTGTAAGTATATTAGGACAACTCATAGAAGAGAGAATAGATTCTCAAGAATCCCACAAGGACATGCTTGGCTACTTGATAAGAAAAAATGATAATACTAGACATAAACTAACTGATGATGATATCATTGATCAAATAATCACAATTTTATATTTTGGTTATGAAACTATTTTGACTACTTCGATGATGGCTATGAAGTATCCCCTTGATCATGTAAGAGTTCTTGAAGAGTTCAAGTAAGTTTAAAAAAAAAATTTCTTGCTTTTTGGGTTTTTTAATTTATTGTAAAAAAAGTTTGTCAAAAAGAACATATAGCAATTAGAGACAAAAAAAAAAACCAGAGGATCCAATTGAATGGAATGACCTAAGTCAATGAGGTTTACAAGAGCGGTAAGAAATTTGTAAGTTTTCTTTTTAGACAAACCATTTTTGTAATCACTTATTTTATAAAGAAAAATTCAATGATTTGTTGCACTTTATTTTATGTAGGTGACTTTTAATACTTCAAAATTAGCTACAATTGTTAATGGAGTTTTTAGGAAAACTAATCAAAAAATGGAACTACATGGTGAGCATTAAAATATTCATAGTGGGATCCATATATTGAAAATAATTCTTTTTGGTTCTACCTTTTTGTATGAACTTTATGGGCTAAAAAAGTTGAGTTTGTAGTGAACGTTTTTAACAAAAATAAATCATGTAAAAAAATGTAATGGATATGAGATCATCTTCCCTTAGTGGACCTTACCCTATCATGATTTACATGCCATACCTACCAATCTAGCCAGACAATTTCCTGGTTTCGTTGTTAAGAATCCGAGAGAAAAATAAAGGTAATATTACTGAATGAGTTATGGTCAGTGGTTGTTTGGTTTACTAATTTTTGCAGTTAAAAAGTGTCATACTTTTCTATTAGTAGTAAAATGTGCATTTTTTTTGAAGTTAGAGCTTTTTGGACAAGAGAATCTTATAGTGAACATTCTTTTGTTTGGTGAACTTGACCCTTTTTTTTTTATTTAGGAAATGAGAAGGTAGAACGAATGGCTTATTTTGGCCTCTGAGTTAACATGGTGGCCTTTATGTTCTATGTAATGCATAGTCTCTTTTTGAGTTCTTCAAATGCAGTTAACAATTTTCTCAGGATATCTCAAGCATTATATGTTCTTCGTGGTTTTCTAGCTGATGTCTATCTTGGTCGATATTGGACAATAGGGATTTTTACCACAATCTATCTTGCAATGAGATATCCCTATAAAACCTTTTTGTTAAGAAACTATTTCCATCAATTTTTATTCATTTTTCAATCCAATTGTATCCAACAGGGTTTGACAGGAATAACTTTATGTGCAACTATGAAAGTTTTTATTTCAAATCAATATCAATGCGATCAGTTGTCCCTGGTTTTGGGTAGTTGTGAGCTTGCAAAACCATGGTAGATGCTTTATCCATATACTGTCCTTTATATAACTACTTTTGGAGTCATAGGTATAAGGCCCTGTGTCTCTTCTTTTGGGGTTGATCAGTTTGATGAAAGAGGTAAAGATTATAAGACTTTTTTTGATAGATTTTTCAACTTCTTTTACCTCTTTGTTACTATTGGGGCAACTATGGCATTCACTTTGGTAGTCTACGTTAAGATAGAGTGTGGAAAGGGAGTGACCTTTGGTTCATTAGCTATAGCTATGGGCTTATCCAAAATGTTATTCTTTGCTGGTACTATTTTGTACAGGCATAGGTTGCCAGGAGGCAATCCCCTAATGTGAGTTGCCCAGGTCCTGGCTATTGCCTTTAGGAAACAAAATGTCTCGTTCATTAGAAGCGAGTTAGTAGGACTGTATTAGCTCCCTGGAAGGCATTCTGCTATAAACGGTAGTAGAAAGATACTTCACTGATTTCCAAAGTGTACCATTAATCTACTTTATTCATGACTTTTGATTTCCAAGTTTTGGTGTTACAGATGCTTGGAGAAGGCGGCTCTCTAACTGAAAGAAGAAGTAAGCAATCCTAATCCCTGGAAGCTCTGCACGGTGACTCAAGTAAAGGAAGTCAAGATTCTCATTAAACTTATTCCAATACCAGTTTGCACGATAATGCTTAATGTTGTCTTAATAGAATTTTTAGCTCTCTTGGTATAGCAGGCATATACATTGAATACTCACATTGATAAACTGAAACTCCTAGTAAGCACGATAATGCTCGGACAAGGCGACTCTCTAACTGAAGGAAGAAGTAAGCAACCCTAATCCATGGAAGCTTTGCACGGTGACTCAAATAGAGGAAGTCAAGATTGTCATTAAACTTATTCCAATGCCAGCTTGGATGATAATGCTTAATGTCGTCTTAATAGAGTTTTTAGCTCTCTCGGTACGGCAGGTATATAGGTTGAATACTCACTTTGATAAACTAAAACTCCCAAAACATGCATGCTTTTTTTTCCTAGCCTTAGCATCTTTCTTATACTATGTCTTTATTACTCTGTATTTGTTCCTATATCCTGACAAATCATTGCTCATCCTCATGATGCTTATCAACTTCTCTGAGTGGGCTTCAACATGCATATATGTTTATTTTTTCTTTATATTTCATATCTGTTGAAATCTAATATAGAAACATTTTTTTAATTTTTCTTGCTTGCCAATAAAACTAGATGTAAAGTGGCTTCCTACAATCACATCTTTGGTTTTGTGTGTTGAGTTGTTACTTTTAGTCATGGATCCTGTTAGTGGATAATACTCTGTGTATATATTGGTTAGAGCTACAATTATGCTGCAATCTGCAGTTTCTTCAATCATTGAATTCAAGTATAACTAGTTGTACTTACAAACTAAATGTTTAATTACAATTTCTATTTAACAACTGCAGATACCCAATTTGGTCTAGGCTCGGATCAATTGGGCCTGGTCTAATGGGGTCAATGGTCAAGCTCGAGAGGTATTATTTTATTGTTTTGAATTTTATTTTTTATTGTTTTATTTATCAATTTTGTTAGAGATAATAATTAAAATATTTAAAAAAAATTTTACTGTAAGTTTGGGAGGTGGTAGGGTTGGAATTGAACTCAATTTGCCTAAAGATTGATTTTTTGATAATATTGAAACCTTATTGAAGAAGGAGTCTGAATCAATCAGAAACTCTTTTGATAGCCTATAATACCCGTAGATCACAACAATAGAATACATACACAGAAAAGATCATACAAAAACATAGATACATAAAAACGCTACAAGCAGAGAGAGAAAATTTTTAGTGTTTTTTTAGGGAAAATTTTTTTTTCTAGAAATTTTTTAGAAAATTTTCAGATTCCAACGAATTTTTTGACACCGGTTGAATTTTTTGGCAAGTTTTTCAATGTTGGTTGAACTTTTCGATAGGTTTCCTAGAATCTGGCATAGATTTTAGTGCTGATTGAATTTCTTGACGAACTTTTGGCGAACCAACCCAGATTCTAACAACATTTTTCAGAATCTGATGAAAATTTAACCAGAGTTCATCCGATTCTAGAGAGAAAGGGAGAGAAAAAAAGGGGAGAGAGAGAAGGAGAAGGGGAATCTAAGGAAAAAGGCTAGGAGCTACCTTTTATAGTAGTTCCAAAATGACATCGTTTTGGCATTTTTATTCAACCTAGGATCTGTGTGTTTCACTGCTAGGCGACCTGACCTGAGTGCTTGACCCGCTTTAACTTACGTCCCTGCCTTTTGCTCCAGTCGAGCTGAGCCACAAACCCAGCCACCAAGCTGAGCCTACAAGCCATCTTCTGGATCTAAAGTCGAGCTGATCCAAGCCGCTCTAGTCGAGCCACTTCTTTTTTTGGTTTTTTATTTAATATTTAATTTATGGGTTTGTTTCTTTAGTTTTTTTATTAAATTTGAAAAAAATAAAAAAAATTTTAGAATAAATAATAATTATCCAATGAGAAAATTTTTAAAAATTTCAAGTGATAAATTTTTATAAAATTCTTAGGTAAAACATTTTGTCTAAGTTTATCTCAAATGGTAAGATAATTTGGATAAAGTTTCAATAATGATAATTAATATTTATTTAAAAAAATAAAAAAATAAAAACATAAAAATTTTTGGTTGAAAATATTTGATAATTATCCAATGATGAGATTTTTAAAAATTTCAAATGGTAAATTTTTTAAGAAATCTCTAGGTGAAAAATTTCTTTAAATTTATCCTAAATGGTAGAAGAATTTGAATGAAATTTCAAGAAAAATAATTGTCATATTATTTTCTTTCCGAAAAAAAAAAAAAGAATTTCTAGAAAGGCCAAAATTGTGAAAAATTTAGAAATTTTGAAAAAAAAATTTCTAAATTGACCCAAATGGTGAAAAATTTAGAAATAAAATAAAAAAGAATAAAAAGAATTTCTAAATAGTCCAAAATGGTGGCGAATTTAAAAATTCAAAAAAAGAGAATACTTTTAATTTGGCTCAAATGGTGGAATAATTATATATATTTTCAACAAAAATAATAATAAATAATTTTTTTTTGATGACGAAGCCTTTTCAAGAAAACAAATAGGATTCTTGAATACTCTTGAGGTGAGAAAATATTTTTAAGAATTCTACCAGGTTAATGGAATAATCTTAAGAATTATTTTCAATATTCAACATAAAAATTAAAACAATTAGAATCAAGACCCTAGAATAAATTTAAAATAAAATGATACCATCCTTTATATGGGCATGTGAGGGTACCATAATCTTTCCTATATGTAATCGAACTCCTGAACCCTGTTCTGGTTTTAGACCTAAACCTATTCTTTTAGGGACCCTTAGTCAAGCTTAAGAGCTCCTTAAAAGGATAGATTCCTAAGGTGGCCAATCAAACCTAGATAAAAAAGATTGGTGGTGACTCTATTTGTTAAGTCTAGCTATAGATTTATAGATTTATCTGTTATGATAGTTTGGTGACTCCACTGGGGACGTTATAGAGAGTCAGGCCATAATTTTTGAATTTATCATATCCTTTGGTCTAATAGTTTTAAATTGTAATGATTTGTGTTATTTGTTTACTAATTTTTTTTGTCTTTTATTTTTGAGGCATGAAATTTATAAGTTCCTTCACACACACCACCACCTGCATTTGCATTACATGAGCTCTATACCCTGCTCCATCCCTCTTCGGAGGGAGTAAAATACATATGCTCTTGTGAGATAATAATCTTTGTAATTGCTAACGAAATACTCTCACTCAAATTGAATTCTTTCCTTTAGTAGCCTATGATGGGTGAAGATTAGACTACCTTACTAGTTTGTGATGGATGATGGTGTAAGGAATAATTTAGAAACTTTTAGTGGTCAAAATCACCTAACCCTGCATATAGTTCACACTTAAAGGTCAGCTCTAAGATAGAGCCCTACCTACCCAATGATAGATGTAACCCGAAGATAAGACACAAGAAGAAACGATTTGTGATCTAAGTATTTTGTTTATCTGACTTTGGGCATCTGCATTGCATTATCATGTCATGCATCACTTTTATTGTCATATGTAATATTGTGCATCTGCATTATTTTCATATTAGATTTCATCTATGAGATATATATTTGATTCATGCATCAACATATCATGCATAAAGCATAATATTTTTTATCATAATTATGATACTCAAAGTTTAAGGATAGCTCTACCAATCAAGAATCCCACGCACTCAACTTACCAATACACTACAAGGGCTTGAGCCAGACAGATGGAATAAGAAAATTTCAGTTGTCTCGAGAGGATAAAAAAAGCTTAAGAGAAGCTTGAAGAGGAGTTGAATAAGATTATGGAGGCTTTGAACAAGTTAAACAAAGAAAAAGGTTTAGAAGAAAGTACTAGCCAATAAGATCATCCATCACAAGAGGTGGATAACCCATTGTATCCTCTTAGTTTTGGGCCACATTAAACTCAACTCACACAAGGTCCACCACCACAATAGTTCACTTATCCTGTAAGGTATACATACTCTGAAATACCATCAGTTTTAAATCTAAGAAGTATCAGAGTTATATAAATCCTATCTTTACTGAGAAAACGATAGAACCAATACCAATTCCTAATATGGATGATCCAAAAAAAAAAGAGAAGTTAAGGCCTAAGGAGAATGAGACTTTAGAAGCCTTAAAAGCTAAATAGAAGATAAACTTGTTAGAAGAAAGGCTATAAGTAGTGAAAAGAGTTGATTTTTATGGTTCAGTAGATGCAGCTGGGCTCTGTTTAGTCCTAGATGTGATTATTTTTTCAAATTTCAAGGTTTTAGAGTTTGAAAAGTATGATGGTAAGAAGTATCCAAAGACCTACATTACCATGTACTGTCGAAAAATGGTTGTCTATGCCAATAATGAGAAGCTATTAATGCATGTATTCTAAGATAGCCTTACTTACTCTGCTACTAAGTGGTATGTCCAATTGGATAGGACCCGCATTCGATCTTGGAGTGATATGACCCATAACTTTATTAGTCAGTATCAATATATCATAGACTTAGCCCCAGATTATCTTTTTTTATAGAATATGAAAAAGAAAGCAACTGAATCATTTAAAGAATATGCCCAGAGGCGAAGGGATATTACTTCTTAAGTGCAGCCTTCTTTGACTGAGAAAGAAACCATAATGTTGTTTGTCAGCACTTTAAAATCTTTCTATTATGAAAAGATGATAGGAAATGCAACAAAAAATTTCGCTGACATGGTGATCTTAGTTGAAATCATTGACAATGCCATTAAAAATGGTAAGCTAAAAGGAGAAAAAATCAAGAGGGCATCTAAGAAGAAAGAGATCGAAGCTCAAGCCGTAAGCTTTGACAGACAGTTTAGGAGTTATCAATCTTATCCACCACAGGGTTACTCTCTATACTATCCTACTGTGAATAATACCTCATCCAACTTATATCATCCATATCCATAATTAGCTTATCCTCCAACCTACCAATAAGTCTTTCAAGTACCTGCATCAGCTTCAAAGCGTAACAACCAAGTAAGTGGTTTAAGAAGATCTTGGGATAACCAAAAAAGAGCGTAAATCGACTCTATCCCCATGACCTATATTGAGTTATTCTTAGAATTGGTTAAGAACAACTTGATATCTCCAGTTATTTTAGAACCATTGAAGCCACCCTATCCAAAATAGTATGATGCTAAAGTGACATGCAATTATCATAATGGGAATGTGGGTTATTCTATTGAAACCTACCCTACTTTCAAACATAAAGTGTAAAGTTTGATCCGAAAAAGCTTGGTGAGCTTCGACAAATTAAGGGGATAAGATGTCAATAAAAATCTTTTACTTGATTGCACTGAAGGATAATTTTGAAAAAGATGTTAAGGCTGGTTGGAAGCTACTTATTGTTTTACATTTCTTTCATAGTAATGTTAGAAATTTTTTCATGCAATAAGATTTCATTTGTTATCATTTTAATAAAAGACAAGTTGATGCATTTCATCACACTTTCTCTTTCATCTAGGCCATTATTCCATGCTTTACTATTTGCCACATCTTTTTATTTCTATTTTTAAATTTTCAATAATGAATGTTTAGACAATGATAACAATAATTATGAGATTTAATTTTAAGAAGTCATTTACATTGAATTGAGAAGACTATTTGAGCAAAAAAAAATCAGCTACTAGTATATGTGGAATAGATATGTCTTGAAGATATGTAATCTTTTATAAAGATCCATGAGTTTATTTTGGTTAAATAGAT
Organism: Durio zibethinus; assembly: GCF_047325235.1. Taxonomy (NCBI): domain Eukaryota; kingdom Viridiplantae; phylum Streptophyta; class Magnoliopsida; order Malvales; family Malvaceae; genus Durio; species Durio zibethinus. The sequence goes on from NC_143165.1 coordinate 32,344,699, forward strand.
GATCTTTAAAGAAAGCATTCGCATTTGAGATGAAAAATGATCATATTTCTTTTACCATTTGAAAAACCATTCATTGCTACCTTTTTTAAGCCTATTATGATTTCTTTTTCTAACAAACCCTAATCAAAGATCACCCTCCATACTAGGAGGTAATTTTTGAAGAAAAAATAAAGAGGTAAAAGATTGCAAAATGTCTCAAAGATAGAAAGCAAAAAAAAAAAAAAAAAACATGAATGCCATAAATGAATTGGGGCAAAGTAATGAGAATCTTTTTGTGAAGAATGAAATGAAAGAAAAAAAAAGTAGTGAAATGATGCAGAGTGGGGCAAAATGCCAAGTTGTATCAAATGATGGAAAGGATTCTTTGGTTTTGAACCCTTTAAACATATGTTTTGAGCCTCTTTTATCCATTTCTTTCATGATCCCTCACCATGGCCTATGTTACAACTTTTAAAAATCTTTTTGGATCAAGTGTGAGTGCTTGAATTGAATGATCATATGTTAGGCTAAGGCATGCTTGTATGGAACAATGAAATTATGCTATATTATTCTAAAGATTGATGTGTGTGAGATGTCAATAATGGATGAAGATGACAAAAAAAAAGAAAAAAATGAAAAAAAAATGAAAAAGATGACAAAAAAAGAAGAAAAAATGAAAAAGAAAAAGGAAAAAAAAGAAATACTCAAATTGAAAACCTAAAAAAGGCGATTTGGGTAGAAAAATCTTTGAACTAAAAGTTGAATAAACAATTCACATAGATGGAAGGTCAAAGACACTTGAAGATCTCTAAAAAATGGGGAAAAATTTAATGAGCTCAAAATGATTTCGACAGTCAATGGAATGAGTTTTTCAAAAAGAATTTTGGATTAATGTTAAGAATTGTTTGAGTATTCATTGTTTAGATATTGTTACTCTATTTGTTCAATACCATTCTTAAGGACATGCTTTGAATTTATTCCTTTGCCTATTTATTTTTGTACCAGATCCACTTCTTATTGATTACCTTTCCCGTGATTCACCTTATGCTTTTTTATTCTTACACCCTTAAAATAAATCAAGGAAATGTATGAATGCATTATATTTGTCATGATTTGAGATGATGATTAATGAATGACAATGTGCATAAAAGAGTTTTTCTTTCCTTTGAAAAGAAATCCAAGATGATAAGGGAAAAAAAGAAGAGATGGTAGAAACCTAAAAAAAGATGATTTGAGAAAACACATGGTATGACCAAATGATGAATATGGTGATAGATTGGTTGACATAATTTGTGAGATATGAAAAATGATGTGAGGCAATGGACAAAATTTGTTTTGGAATGACTAATGTTGAGAAGCTAGTGAATGGTGATCAAGTGATAAACATAATATGGATCAGAAGATAGAATTTATTCTGAAATGGCTAGTGTTGAGAATACTATAAATTGTGGTGAAAATAGTATGGTAAATGGATGAAATTTGTTCTGAAATTGCTAGTGTTGAAAAGCTTGTGAATTGTGGTTAAGTATCAATTGATGAAACTTGTTTTAAATGGTTAATGCTGAGACGTTGAAAAAGAAAGATAAGAAATGATGGAGTCTTGAGAACTATATTACCACAATTTTTAGGATTTCATGACATTATTGACATATGCATTACATGCATTACATTTGCATTATTGTTTGGAGAATATTTGAAACTTTAGTTTAGCTATGCAGTTGTATTTAAATCATGGTTAAGAATAAGGCATTGTGAGAATATAGATTGTTGCATTTGCATAATTAAGAAAGTATTTGCATCATTGATCAGGACATTCATTACATACAAAACTTTGACTTTGGTAAAAGTTGTAAAGTCATCTAGAAAAGAAATTTTTAAATGAGAATTTTTAAGACATTTTCAAATGAAAAGCTATGAGTTTTAAGTGAAAATTTTTAAGATATTTTCAAATGAGAATCTTTGAGTCTTTCAAATAAGAAGCTTTGAGTCTTAAATGAGAATCTTTAATAATTCTTCAAATGAGAATTTTTAAGTCTTTCAAATAAGAATTTTGAGTCTTTCAAATGAAAATCTTTGAGTTTTGAGTTTCAAATGAGAATCTTTGAGGTGTGAAACCCTAAAATTTGTTAAATGTAAATCTTCAAACTCAAATGAAAACCTTTGAGATTTTAGATGTGAAACTCTAAGTGTTATTGAATGTGAACCTTTGAACTCAAATGAGAAGCTTTGAACTTTTAAATGTGAATCTCTAAAATTTGAATAAGAATATTTAAATGTTAGATGTGAGCCTTACAATTTGCATGTGAATCCCTGAATTAAAATGTTGGGTGAGAATCTCACAAATGCAAATTTTGAAGATCCTACAAATTTGAATTCTTGCATATATGAAATTTTGCAAATCAAATTCTTATGAAACTGAAATTTTGAGAATCAAATTTCAGTGAAATCTTGTGAAGCTGAAAGGTTCTTGTGAATCTAAACCTTTGAATTTCGAACTCAAATTGTGAGTATTTGAGTTTTCTTCAGACATGATCTATGATTCCTCTTGATATGATTATCGAAGAGTCTTTTATTTTTCAAAGTTGTGGTACCTCTGTTTAGAAGAGCATTCATTTTTCTCAAAGTCATTAAACTTTATTTAGATGAGCTTTGTTTAGTTTTTCAAAAAAGAAAAAAAGATGAATTTGTTGGGGTGATCATATATGGGGTGTATACGTCTTTATAGAATTCTTATTACATAGAAAATGTGTAAAGAGGGACAATTGTAGACACCCAATTTAGTCTAAGCCCAGATCAATTGGGCTTGGTCCAATATGGTCAATAGTTAAGCCCGAGAGGTATTAATTTATTGTTCTGAATTTTATTTTTTATTGTTTTATTTATCAATTTTGTTAGAGATAATGATTAAAATATTAAAAAAAAATTTTGCCGTTAGTTTGGGAGGTGGTAGGGTTGGAATTAAACTCAATTTATCTAAAGATTGATTTATGATAATACTAAAACCTTATTGAAAAAGGAGTCAAAATCAATCAAAAACTCTTTTGACAGCTTATAAATACCCGTGGATCATAGCAACAGAATACACACATAGAAAAGATCATACAGAAACATAGATACACAGAAATGTTGTAAGTAGAGAGAAAGAAAAAAATTTTCAAGTTTTTTTGAGGAAAAAAAAGTTTTTTTTCTGAAAATTTTCTAAAAGCTTTTCAGATTCTAGTAAAATTTTCGATAAGTTTTTCGGTGCCAGTTGAACTTTTAGGTAGGTTTCCCAAAATCTGACATAGATTCCAACACTAGTTAATTTTTTGACGAACCAACCAAGATTTCGATAACGTTTTCCAGAATTCGACAAAAGTTCAACTAAAATTCATCTTGTTCTAGAGATAAAGGGAGAGAAAAGAAAAGGGAAGAGATAGAAGGGGAAGGGGAATCTAAGGAAAAAAGATGAGAGCTACATTTTATAATAGTTCTAAAATGATGTCATTTTGGCATTTTAATTCTGCCTAAGATCTGCGCATTTTATCACTAGGTGACCCAACCCGAAAACTTGACCCACTTCAACCCACGTCCCTACCTTTGGCTCTAGTCGAGCCGAGCCGCAAACCCAATCGCCAAGCTGAGCCTCTAAGCTGTCTTTTGAATCTAAAGTCCAGTCGATCTGAGCCATTTCTTTTTTTGGTATTTTTTATTTAACATTTAATTTATGGGTTTGTTTCTTTAGTTTTTTTTTATTAAATTTGAAAAAAAAATAAAAAAATAAAAAAATTTTGAGAATAAATAATAATTATCTAATGATAAAATTTTTAGAAATTTTAAATGATAAATTTTTATAAAATTCTTAGGTGAAAATTTTGTTTAAAATTGTGGGGAAATTTGTCTCAGTTGTGGGATAATTTAGATAAAGTTTCAATAATGATAATTAATATTTATTTTTAAACAAAAAATATAAAAAACTAAAAAACTAAAAATTTTTAGTTGAAAATATTTTATAATTATCCAAAGATGAGATTCTTAAAAATTTCAAATAGTAAATTTTCTAAGAAATCTTTAGGTGAGAAATTTCTTGAAATTTCTTTAAATTTGTCTCAAATGGTGGAAGAATTTAAATGAAATTTCAAGAAAAATAATTGTCATATTATTTTCTTTCTAAAAGAAAAAAAAGGAGAATTTCTAAATTGGCCTAAATGGTGAAAAATTTAGAAATTTTGAAAAAAGAAAATATTTCTAAATTGACTAAAATGGTGAAAAATTTAGAAATAAAAATAAAAAAGAATAAAAAGAATTTCTAAATAGTCCCCAATGGTGAAGAATTTAGAAATTAAAAAAAAAAAAGAGAAAATATTTGTAGTTTGGCCCAAATGGTGGAATAATTAGATATATTTTTGACAAAAAATTAATAAATAAACTTTTTTCTAATGACGGAGCCTTTTTAAGAAAACAAATGAGATTCTTGAATACTCTTGAGGTGAGAAAATATTTATAAGAATTCTACCAGATTGATGGAAGAATCTTAAGAATTATTTTCAATAATCAACATAAAAGTTAAAACCATTAGAATCAATACCGTAGGATAAATCTAAAATAAAATGGTATCATAATTTGGATGGGCATATGGGGTGCTATAACCTTCCCCATATGTAACTGAATTTTCGAACCCTATTCTGCTTTGTAGACTCGAACCTATTCTTTTAGAGACCTTTAGTCAAGCTTAGGAGCTCCTTAAAAGGATAGATTCTTTAAGTGGCCAATCACACCTAAATAAAAAAGATTGGTGATGACTCCATTTGTTAAGTATAACTATAGATTTATGGATCTATATATTATGACAACAACTACTCTTTTTATAAACTCTGTAACTTTAAAATACACAACTAACATTTTTTATTTAATTTTATATTAACTTTCTATTGCTAATTATTTAGAAAAACCTTTGTACACTTAACAATGCTAATTTTATATTAAATTATTTTAAATTCTAATTTAATCAAATATTAATGAAATAAAATACTAAAATTTAATTTAACACACCGAGTGAAGCTAGGGCTCAGCCCTAGTTTTAATAATTGGAATCTCTTTTTGAGTAAAAAATTTAGTGTTTTTAAAATTTTTAAAGTTATAATCTATAGTTGTCTACCAGGATTCATGCAATAACATCTTGATAAATTGGTGTCTACCTATTTGTCAAGGTTTAAATATAGTGCAATTTTCATTGCTGTGTTTAGTGAGTTTCAGTAAATGATAATATAGCACTTCAAATTGTTCTAATTCAGATTGAAAGATAAATTTGTGCAATATATATATGAACATAATAATATATACTTATTTGTTTAGGGAAAGCGAAAGTGAAAATCTGGCTTGAATTAACAATCGTTGAACAAGATCACTATATGAAAATTGTTCGTTTCCACAACATAAGTTCTTCAACATACCAAAGAAAAAAATTCCTGTTAAGAGTTATACAATACCTACACGATTGCTCTTTCCTTTTCTCACTATTTTTTTTTTTTTTGTGGAAAACTTTTCTTGTTTTGTTGTTTAATGGCCAAATGCCATAATAATGTTATATATTGAAATGGGCACATTTTATTTGCTTTAATATAAATTGCCTAAGGCAATTTCATGGTGAAAAATAAACTGTCCAATATTATGGGTGGTTATCCTAACATCTTCTACTCGCACAGAATAGGTGCCAAACTTTCATGATCTTGATAACATTTTTTTCTTTTTTTTTTTTACATTGGTTCATATAAAAAAATAAGCTATGCGACCATCATACTTTGAGAGCTTAATTTCCATATGATTATTAGGTGCATATAAAGCTTATAATAACTTTTAGTCATTTATACAACTGTTAAGCATGTAAAGTAACTTTAAAGTACAAGTAGAGTAAGTATATAGTACCCTATACCCATTTAGTTATATTTCAAATTTCTCACGATCTCTTTTAATCATAATGCAAGATATACTTGTGTATTCACAATTATTTTCAATGTTTAAAACATAATTGGTCAACTTGTGAATACAAACAAATGTGACACTGAATGATCTTTCTTTATTCTAGAATTTTTCCATTTCAATTCAACTACTATCTCAATATGTCCCATTCAATCGAATTATCCATGATTATTGACAACAATCCAAGATAGCTAACATTGAACTGAAACTTTAGGAAATAGTTAAAAGTCTTTGAGGGTACTAAATATAAGATCCTTTATCTTAATGGTCTCACATAACAAGAAGTAGAGATTTATTCTTCTGTTGCCTTTGTTGGTCAAACAATGCACATGTGGTATGAAACACATGTTACTACATTACTCTCTTTTTTCTAAGGAGCGTATATCTTTCATCATTTTTATATCAATATCATACAAGTGATAGTTCAAATACTTTCAATATCTAACTTGAGTCCACAATTTTACTTGATTTTGTATAGTCAATGGGACTTCCACATGGCATATTAAGACAGACAAAGTGAATTGTGGGTTTATTCACTTACGATCACAAATCTCAATATCGAGTGATATTATCTTGATCCTTTATCAAGGTAATTCCATTTTAAGCTTAAGCTATCAATCTATAACTTAAAAATAATCTCATCTCTATGGTGCCAAACCATTGAGGTGATTGTCTATGTGAGACGACAAATTAGCTATTCGACATATCTTTTGAATCATATTGTATATTTGCACATACATATACATGTATGCATGCATCATAAAACAAAGCACTAAATTTTAATAGCATTAATTGTATTTAATATAAGTCAACTCAAATAGGAAAATATCATACATTGTTCATGTAAAACTATTCAATCAGTACATGTGCATCAATATCTACGTAATCATATAGATCTCATATGGCTATTAAACATATCTATAGGTATGGTTTAGTAAATGGATCTGTAATCATCTTATTTGCAAAAATGTAATGCATGTTGATTTTTTTTGTGCAACCATGTTTCTTATATAGTTATACTTGGTATCCCTATGTTTGGTCTTAGAATGATATTTGGGATCCATTATGAATGCAATTACAGCTTGACAATAGTAATTCACTAACATTGAGTTGGACTTATCGTTCTTAAATTCCAAATGATTCAATAATCTTTTAAGCTAAATGGCCTTTTACACTGCCACTAAAAATGTTACAAATTTAGTTCTTATTACAAATAGTGATATACAAGTTTATTTTTTACTGCTCTACAAAATAGCCACACTATTCAATTAAAAAGAATAGCTAGAGGTAGATTTTCTTTCATTTAAATCTCATCCCTAATTGACATCCGTACAGCCAACTAAATGGAAATCACTTTCTTGATAGCACAACGGATAATCCATAATACCTTTTAGATATCTTAATATCCTTTTAATGGCTTTCTAATGAGATTGACTTGGATTGGATTGATATCTACTTACTATGCTCACGATATAATAGATGTCTGACTTTATGCATATCACAGCATACATAAAGTTTCCAATAGCACTAGAGTAAAAAACTCATGTCATTTGTTCCTTTTTCTTATGGAGTCTTAGGACATATTCTTTGGCTAAGGACTTCACCTTTTGCCATAAGAGTATTTATCGATTTGCAGTCTTGTATATTGAATTATTCCAAAACTTTTTAATGTATTGCTATTGCAAAAAAGCTAATAACTTTTTAGAACGATCTTTCATGATTTTTACATCAAGTATGTAAGTTGCTTTGCCTATGTCCTTTATTTCAAAGTTTGACGATAACTAGGTTTTCACCTCAGTGATATACTTTTTGTTATTGCTAGCCAACAATATGTCTACATAAAGTGACAAGATCACAAATTTATCTTTGTTTTTTTTTTACATACACATAGTGGTCCTCATTAATCATGATAAAATTATATAAATTTATCGCTTGATGAAATATACCACTTTGTGGAAGATTATTTAAGACTATAAATCAATTTTAATAGCTTGTACACTTTGCGCTCTCGACCTTTGTTAATGAAACCTATAGGTTGTTCTATATAGATTTTCTCTTACAGTTTTTTATTTAAAAAGGCAGTTTTTACATCTATTTGATATAACTCCAAATCTAAACTAGTTACAACGGCTAGAATTAAGTGTATTAAGATAAATCTCACAACAGGAAAAAAAATCTCTTCATACTTAATTCCTTCTTATTGGGTATACTCTTTCACTACCCGATGAGTCTTATATCTTTTAGTTGTCCCTTCTGACTTATGCTTGATATTGAGAACTCATTTGATCCCAATCACTTTGTATTTTTTAGAAAGATCAACCAATTCTTAAACATTATTTAATCTTATAGACTCCATATCTTTTTTCATTACTTTCATCCATTTTTCTTTTGTAGAAGATGAAAGATTTTTTTAACATTTCTTAGCTTTTCTTCATCTTGTGAGGTAATCAAGAATGCTTCCCCTTCTATTTCAAAATGACATTGAGGAGTCTTTCCAAGATTACTTCATCTAACTTATGATTCTTGAAAAATTAATTCACAAAATTCATCATCTTTAGTCATGCTTTCACTTAAATAAGATACTATTGGTTTTTATCAAGAACATGCATTAATTGATTTCGAACTAACACATTATTTACTTTCTTAATCTCGTAAAGTGACATTTTTTTATTATCTCAGCTCCTATTGAAAACTTACTTTATAGAAAAATGGCATCTCGCGATTCAAATTCAGTTACACTCTTACTTGACTATCACCTATGAAAGCATATTGTTTAAATGTTTAGAGTTATCTTATAAATATACTCTTTTTGCCTCTAGGATCTAACTTGTCATGTTAATGAGCAGTCTCATAAACATAGGTAGCACAGCCCCAAAGCCTCAAATTACTAAGATTAGGTTTTTTCCCAGTACATAATTCATAAAAAGTGAACGTAACTAACTTGAAAGATACTTTATTGAGTATATAGGCAGTAGTTAATAATGTATCATCCTAAAGGTATTGGCAAATTTGCTTGGGCCATCATAAACCTACCCACTTTTTAGAAAAATTCTATTTATTCTTTTTGCAACATCAGTTTGTTGTAGAGTCCTTAGAATAATCAATTGCCTATCAATATCTTTTTCAATCACATAATTGTCTGTATTGATCGTATAAGTATTCACATCCTCAGTCTGTTCTTATTGCTTTAATTTTTTTGTCTAATTGATTCTCTACCAAGGTGGCATACTTTCTAAAGCACTATAATGCTTCAGACTTATGAGAAATCAAATAGATAAATCCAAAGTATGTAAAATTATCAATAAATGTTATAAAATACTGACCTACTTTTCGTGACCTTACATTCAATAAGTCACAAATGTCAAAGCGTAACAACTGTAATGGAACATTAGAATCAATCATAAAGGAAAAGCTTAAAATATTGTATGGAACAGTATCTAACATAATAAAATCATTTGACAAATATCTAGATCCATAATAAATTGTATCCAAATAAAAACTCAAAGTAGTACTGTTGAAATGTAAAACAAATCCTAAACTAACTAGAACAATGATAGAAACTAAATTTTGTCGAATATCAGGTGTAAAAAATATATCAAGCGTAAAAAATATATCATGGAGGATAAATGTTTTGCCACCATGCATACACAGCTTGTAAGTGCCATTTCCCTTTGCTTCAATCTGTGAATTGTTCCTACATTGATCTATTTTGTTCTGCATGAAATTCGATAAAGACCCATGAACGCATTCTTGTCTCATGCTATATGGTTTGTCACCCTTAAGTCTACAATCCATAAAGTAAGGGTGAGAAAAAAAATTAAAAATCGATTCGAAACTGTAGTATTCGATTAAGTTTGGATTGATTTTTTCTTATTCAATTTGGACAAAGTTTAGGTTTTAAATGTATATATTAAGTTCGGACAAGGATGTGAAAAAAAAAATTGAATCGAACCAAATTATATATTTTGATTAGTTTTTATATATATTTTTAAATTTTTATAAAATAAAAATAATTATTTTATATATAAATCTATTTAAACATATTAAAAATTCCTATTAAAAATAAATATAAAAAATTAAAATTTAAAAATTGATGAACCAAATTGAATCAAATTGGTAGAATTTGGTTCAAATAGGATTAGTTTTGAGAGAAAGTCGGCTTGAATTCATATCAAATTTTAAAATTTCATAATAGTATATATTATTCGAAAAACCAGGTCGAATTCCATCTGATCTAAATCGTTATCACCCCTACCATAAAGAATGTAATTCAATCATCACAACAATGCTAGAAACAAACATAGTATTTTTAGCATTATGTTAAAAATGCTTTGATGGTTTGTATCTTTTTGGCTCATTACATTTATGCTCCTAGTGACCCTATTTGCCATACTTAAAGCACTTGACTCTCAGTTTGTTCTTCTTAGAATGAGCTTTGGGACCTTGTTTTTTATCGATTTGGCCACTCTTTGGCCTTTAAGGAGCTTTCTCTTTATTCTCACCACATGGCCTATGCTTGAAGCCTGAAGCTTCTTTTGAACTAGATGATGCTATATAAGTACTAGTACTAAGCTTAGATGCTTCTATACAATCTTTTTCTAGTTAAAGATGATGGAAAATATCATCAGAGTCCTTATACTCTCATTGTGGGAAAGGTGCACCTTTATGTGCTTCTAGTTATGTGGTAAAGAATGGATAATAGCTTGAACATGTTATTCATCTATCAAAGTGTGGCTAGCCTCCTTGAAATCGCTTATCATATTTGACTTCTCTTTTATATGCTACCTTGTATTATGATTAAGCTATTTCTTATATGTGTTAAACTTGATAGTAAGCTATTTTAGTCTGGTAATTGAAGTTGCACCAAATTTTACTTTCAAGACACTCTATATATTTGGCTATTCCATAAGATCAAAACTTGCACATAATATCATTCTCTATACTCTTAAGCAACATAATGCATACAATAAAGTTTTTTTTTTCTCGACCTTATAAGCTTTTCATCTCTCTTGTGCTGTGATGTATTCCCTTCTTTAGGCTTATTAAAGAAATTGCTGAAAACATTAAGAACCTTTTGTTCTTAAGTATATACTAAATTTTCATACTTCAGATCTCATAATTATCCCCATTCAGCTTCTCACACTTGTTTAACTCAACAACAAGTTTTGTTAGAAGCATAAACCATTTCAAAGTATAATTCTACATTCAAGAGACATGCACTAATTAATGCCTAGTATTGCACATTTTTCATTTTGCTACAATGTCACAAATAAAAAAAAAAGATAATCATTCACATAAAAATGAAACCAAAATGTTACTATGTCCACAACCAAATTCCATTTTAAATGTGTTTGATTATCACTAATTTATTTCATTATGCAAAATCAATTATTCTAAGATAAAACAAAATTAATTATCTTAAAACTCCTACTAATCACAGGGTTACTAACATATAATCAATAACATATATATTGATTTCACACAAGCAACTCTTACAAAAGATAGTTCGAATCTAGGAACATGTTTATAATAAACAAACATATACATACTGAATGTTAATTAAACATGTTCCTAATCATTTTGAATGACTTGCCTAAGAACAAAGATAGATTTTAAAAACTTTTTTTTATAGTTCTGCATTCATATTGTCCATCTATAGAGGTCCAAGAATTCTATGTTTACCATTATAGAGATTTGGGCTGACTAAGAAGGTCACACTCCTCTTTGCCCCTATTCTTACTTATTTTTTCACAAAATCTTTAATTAATGTTTCATACTTAGGATCACTTTTCAAAGGCCTTTAGATATTTTAAAGAATATTATTTTGTTTAGGAGTCAAAAGTGTACCCATTAGCATTTCATATTTGATCTGGTCATTCCTAATGTGCATGCAACCACACCAGATCAATTTTTGGATCATGCCTTTGAATTTAATGATATGCCTTTCAATGTTGTCATTTGGATCCATTCGGTATTGCGTCAATTCCATCGTTAGCCTTATGATTCTCATAAATTATGCATATGTCCTCATAACAATGGGAATCTTTATGAAAATAATCATAATTTTTTGTAACAACATATGAGAAAAATCACAAATTCATGAATCAACACAAGTAAAAAAAAATGATTAAGACTCATCTAAATTATTCTTATGTGATCTGATGTCTCAAAGTCAGTCAAGGGTAATTTTTTATTTTTAAATTTTTTTTTACCTAAGGCATTTGGATGTCGTATCTAAAAATTGAAAAAAAGATCCAAAATTGGCAAAAACATCAATGGCATTTCCCTTCTTTTTTTATTCAAAAAATAATCACAATATTAATTATACTAAGAACACAAAAATTATGTCAACTTTCATGGAAGTTCACAAGTGTGCAAGAACTTATCATATTTTCGGTTATGAAGAATATACTAGCGAATCAGGATACAAGCCAACCCAGCTTTGGTAGCTATGAAAGATAAATTCATGCAATATATATGTATGACAATAATCATATATACTTCTTTAGCAGAAGAGAAAGCTAAAAGCTGGTCTCAATTATTGGCTATTGAACAAGATCACAATATGAAAATTATTCATTTCAACAGCTTAATTCTTTCAATACAATGAAGCAAGAATTACTTTTGAAAGTTATACAATGCCTACTTGATTGCTCTCTCTCATTTTCTCATTATTATTTTTATGAAAAATTTTCTTTTTTTGTTGTTTAATTGCTAAATGCCATAATAATGTTCTATATCAAAATGTTCACATTTTCTTTGTTTTAATGTAAACTGCCTAAGGCAGTTTTATGATGAAAAATAAATTGCCAAAACAATTAATTTCATGGGATATAACTCACCCATTATGCGCAATTATCCTAACATAGATTTATTTAGATTGTAATTTAATAATGGAAGTTTTGAATTTATGAAGGAAGAGTGTAATGGACCCATTATCTTAAGAAGCATTTATGAGCTCATAAGTTGTAGCTTCAAGTAATTATCTTTTTCTCTCCTTGTGGGGAAATTGCCTATAGCATTGATCCTTCATAAAAATTAACCAAAAAATCTAGTTTAATTGAAAGTACGATGGTTTAATTAATAAAGGCTAAAGACTACCGAACAAAAGCTTGGAACTTCTTTCACTATAATAAATAATGGAATGAAGAAATGAAGGTTATTAAAAGTTGCATATAAGTGCATTGGTTAAAGAGTTTTATCTTTGAACCTAGAATCGAGAACTTATTAAGCTTTGTTAGATTATGCATTCACTTTTAAGAGATAGCATTCAGTAAATTTGAAATTTGAATTTTAGCATTCATAAACCCTTCTTATTTCCAACCTATGACCTCATTTATTTCCTATGAACAATTTAGGTGACTAAAAAGGATATATATCGAGGCTACAATTTTTTTTTTAAGGTGACTATCAAAACAATACAACATAAAATAATATCATTGCATAATCATTGACTTGGCAAAAACCTCATTACAATGAAAATAAAGAGTACATATCTAACTTACAAGATGGTGATCTCTCTTGTATAATTTTAGTATTTACATAATATCTTTTTGGTTACAATAATAGGAAGCCACTTTATAAATAGTTTATAGAAACAATTTATCTTCAATCAGTGTTGAAAACATTTGTACATTACAATTGCAAACATTTGAGGTAATTGATCTACATAACTTTATGCCTCTAAATGAGCATAGAGAGTTAATTGAAATGGTTCATCTAATTCCACAACCTCTCAGGATGTACATTGTAATAAGAGACATAGAGAATGATAAAGCAATAGAGGAGGCCAAGTCAAAATAAGTAGAACCTAGTTAGTCTATCTTTGTGAATCTTGTGCAAAACATTTTACAAAAAAGTAGTTCATCTAGGCTCAATCATACTTGGTGTCATATTTTTCCCTCAACATTGGGTGTAAGACTGATGCTGAGAATTACAAGTTACAGTTGGAATGTTTTGGCTAATTACTTCAAAGCTACTAGGATTCAATAAGGAGGTTGAAATAGGTGAAAAACTTCATGAGTATCATCAGTAAGCATTTTCACAACTATTGACATTGACAGTTGCATTTCTACAAATCTAAAGGCTTGTATCTAGAGGCATGTTCTTGAACATTATCTTCTATCATAGGATCAACTGATAAGGAAGCAAAATTAATCAAAGAAGAAATTAAGGAAACAATCTTTGTTGAAAATCAAGAGAATGCAAAATCAATCACAGAAAGAATCAAGGAAACAATCTTTACCAAAAATTAGGAGAATCGTCAAAGTCAAATAGAATCATTCTCATTAACTCATGCTTAAAATTTAAAAGTTAATGTAGTATACAACCTGTACATTTACTATTTTTTACCTGTATTTTTTTGTATATATATTTGCCTTGTATTTGAGTTTTATTCATTCAAGAATCAAAATACAAAAGATTATAGAGTTTTTCATATTGTTAATTTGTATTTGATTTCCTTAATCATAATGGTAATTGTAAAATTTAGTTGCAAATTTCTTGTCTTGGCACATCAAAGCAAAATGGGGTAGTCGAAAGAAAACATCGGCACATTATTGAGATAGGTTTAAAAACCATGTTATTTCATGCTAATCTACCATTGTTCATATAGATTAAGGTTTTTATTGTACCTGTCTATTTAATCAACAGGATTCCACCTTCAATTTTACACAACTAGTCCCCATACTCTAAGCTATATCATAAGAAACCAAATTATAAAAGTTTATAACTGTTTAGATGTTTATACTTTCATTTTCTAAGACATCAAAAAAAAAAAAAATTTGTTAAGAAGACTTACCCATGTGTGTTCATTGGTTACAGTCCAGTTCATAAGGGCTATCGGTGCTACAAGCCTCAGATAAAAAGAATTTACATATTAAGGCATGTTATCTTTGATGAAGGTAAATTTCTCTACAAACCATCCCTACATGAGTCAACTCCTATATCATTAGAACTTGTAGAATTCCCAACTCATGATGAAAGGTTTAACATCACACTTGACATTGATCATATAATGGTGCAATCAAAAACGCAGTTAGCAATATAACCTTTTTTTTATGAACATAGATACTTGTTGTATGAAGATAATGGTAAATCTCTTGACTATCATGATAGTTTAACCCTTGACTTTAATGATGAAATATTTTCTAATATTGAAGCATCCCAAGAAAATGAACCATTAGTTACAACAGAACTAATAGACATGCAAGCAATCACATTTTGTGATGACATGTTTAGTTATATTATTGATACCAATATCAACAATGATGTTAATGACATGTATGTTCATCCTCAATGTAATAGGTACTGTTTAAGACATTTGTAGGACTATGAATGCTATCTATCATAAGTCACATTACTTGTTAAACTACGAAATCATCATTTTGCACTAAAAAATTCTTGATGGGTGGCTGTCATGGAAGAAGAATTAAAGGCTCTTTATTTAAACTAGACCTGGTCGTTAGTTCTTTGACCACAAAATGTGAATGTTGTTGGGTCAAAATGGATCACATTAAACAACATAAGGATAGTTTTGTTGAACGATTCAAGGCTTGGCTAATTGTTTGTGGCTTTACCTAAGTTTTCGATACTGATTTCAATAAAACTTACAGCCCAATTATTTACCACACTACAATTTGACTTATCATAACTCTTTTCACTTCACTGAATTGGTGTTTGAGGTAACTTAATATGAAAAATAATTTTTTGTGTGAAAATCTCAAGGAGATCGTGTATATGAAGCAACCTTCTGGTTTTGTGGATTTGCACAAACCTAATTATGTATGCCTTTTCATAAGTCCCTTTATTGCCTAAAACAATCTCTCTGAGTTTGGTTTGATCATTTATCTCAATTTTTTCTCTACCTTAGTTTCTACTATAGCAAGGCAGATTCTTCTTTGTTTGTTTACCTATAAAATTTGGTTACAATTATGCTTTTCATCTACGTAGATGACATATTGGTGACAAGAAACAATGACTTATTCATCTCTAACCTTATTCATCAATTGAGCTCAGAGTTTACCATAAAGGAGCTTGGTTCTATAAGTTTCTTTTTAGGTGTTAAAGTTAAACACTTCACTAGATGAGTCATTCTCTCTCAAAACAAGTACATTAAGTATCTATTTAACCACATTGATATGTTGATTATGTTTTTAATGCTATTCTTATAACCCTCAAGGACAAGTCTCATGTCTCTGAAAAAAACTTATAAATGCAACATATTATAGAAGTGTTGTTGGCACCCTTCAATACCTCACATTCAGTCAAGCAAACATTCAACATGAAGTAAATAAAGTTTATTAATTTTTCAACAATCCAACATAATTACATCTTAGGGCAATCAAGTGAATTCTTGGCTATCTTAAAGGGACACAAAATTATAGTTTACAATTTATATCTCATAGTCTTCTTTCTTTATATGCATTTTCACATGCTGACTAGGTAGAATGCCCTTTGACATGACAAAGCACAACTAGTTTTTGTGTCTTTTTAAGTGTAAACTATATCTCATGGCATTTTAAAAAGCAACCTACTACTACTTGATCAAGTCTAGAAGCAAAATACAAGTCCATGGCTTCTACCACCGTTGAATTAACTTGGCTCACATTTTTATTATGCAGCATTAGCATTTTTTTACTTCATTCTCCTCAATTATTTTGTGACAATCTTGGTGTTCTTCACATGTTTGTTAATCTCCCATTTTCATGCTAGGACAAAGTATATTGAAATAGAGTACCATTTCGTCCAAGAAAAGGTAGCCATTTGTAATCTCATCACATGGTTTGTGCCATCTTTGCATAAGATAGCAAATATTCTAATCAAGTTGTTGCCAAGGGCACCATTCCTTTTCCTTTGTGATGGGACTTCATGTACACTCTGTCTACATCTTGAGGGGGGCTGATAAGGAAGCAAAATCAATTAAGGAAAGAATCAAGGAAACAATATTTATTGAAAAGTAGGAGAATGCAAAATCAATCAAGGAAGAAATCAAGGAAACACTCTTTGTTGAAAATCACAGCTTGTAGACATTTGTAATAGGATTGGTATTAGGTTGGAATTTGCCTTTGATGGTTATCTGATGTTCTTAACATCTTGTAGACATTGAAAATTTTACCTTTGAAATTTTTATTTTGTTGAATATTTTGGAGAGATATTACTTGTAAACAAGATTTACTCTCTAACATTATGACAATAGGCTTCATATTGTGATGTTTTTAGGTTTGATTTCTATGAAAAGGAATAGGTTGAGGTGAAAAATATTGGAAATAATATAAATTTTCTCGCAGATAAATGTTACAACTCATGTTACTCAGTAGCTAAAGAATCTAATATAAAGAGAAACTCCATTTACTATACTTAATGTAAAGATAGAAACCTTTATGTCTATGACTTGGAATATCGAAATGTTACAACATATTTACCTTGTCTATATATATATATATATATATATATATATATATATATATATGAGAAACGAAACCACAGTTTGAAAATAGAAAAAAAGATCATAAATTTTGAATGTTATGTTTTAAGGTTAACATTAATAATGCGTATATTTCAATTTCAAATTATATATTATAATAGATTTGTTGGACTGCTTTTGAAGAATTTGATATTCTAGGGAGGAAACTGTAACGCAATAGTAATTAGTTAGCCATGTATGATTAAGAACAGGACGTTGTAGCTTTGCATGAAATTGTCCTGTATTTTTATGTTGCTAAGCAAAATGCAATTTCCATGTACCTTAAGAAGAATTTATGAAGCAAATCCTCTTTGCTGCAAAGTGATATGAGCTAGAGCTACTACGTTATAGCAAAGGCTATATAAGAGACAATTAAGCAGTAAATAAGCCCAGTAGAGAGATATATAAGAAAGCTATAATGAGATCCACAAGTGCACTGGTCAAATATTTTATCTGCTTTGAACAATTTGCATGGCATAAGCAGTGCTATTGTATTGTGTTGACTTGCACACTTAAAATTACCAGGTTCAGACGTCTTCAAATATGACCAAAAAGAACGATCACTGAGCCGTGAGAAGACTTTCACCGAGACGTGAGAGGACTTCCAGTTGGAGAGCGTCACATAATAGTTCCTCATGATCGGATTGGAAGAACAATCTGCTACAGCCCAATTGTCAAATAGGTTGACGGAGATTGAGGCGCGGACTAGGTCGCTCTCTGAGACGATACGCATCCTCTGATTATAAAGACTGATGCAAAGAGGTTGTATTGCACGCTGTCTCTCAGATACAACAATCTCAGTCACCAACTGTAATCTCCACCATCTTCACCCTATTAATTACAACTCTTGAAACACTACAGAAGATTTTTTATAGAAAAAAAAAAGTAAGTATAGAAAAATGCAATTAGGAAAGGAATTTGTTTCATAGATGGATGATGTAAAGTGAAAACTGACTCCTATTTATAATATAGATTGAAAGATAACGCATGAAACATTTGCTGCCATCAAGCTCAGAGTGAAGAGTCACTTGAAAAACCTGCCTATGTACTGCCAAAAAGTCAACCCACAAAATATTCAGACTTGTGAATGTTCGGTGTTGACGTTAAAAGTTTAGGATGCTCGAATTTTAATAACTGGAATCACTCTTTGAATAAAATATTTAGTGTTGTTTAAATTTTTAAAGTTCTAATCTATAGCTGTCTGCCAGGATTCATGCGATACCATCTTGAATAATGATAATACAACACTACAAATTGTTCTAATTCAGATTTTTTTAGATTGTAATTGGATAATGGAAGTCTTAAATTCATGGAGGAAAGAGTAACGGAACCACTATATATCTCAGGAAGCATTTATAAGCTCACAAGTTGTAGCTTCAGGCAATTGCCTTTTTTTTTCCTTGTGGGGAAATTGTCAATTGCGTTGCTCCTTCAGAAAAATTAACCAAAAAATCTAGCTTAACCGAAAGTGCAATGGTTTAATTAACAGAGGGTTAAGACTATCAAACAGAAACTTGGAACTTCCTTCACTATAATAACAATGGAGTGGAGAAAGGAGGGCTACCAAGAGTTGCATATAAGTGCACTGTTCAAAGAGTTTTATCTCCAAGCCTGTGATTAATTCAGTTAGTTCACGAAGTCACTTTAAAAGATAGAGAGGTTGCATTCAATAAATTTAGAATTCGAATGGCAGCACTTGCAACTTTTCCCTATTTTCAGGCTATAGACCTAACAATCTAAAACATGATATGATAATATGTCAACAATGCAAAAAAATAAAAATAAAAGTGATATGATTTAAAATTTTAAAAATAAATATGTATGGGTAAGCTTTGAGGATCTAGAATGTTTCTGAAATCCAGAGGGAGTAAGCTTTAAGGATGGTCAATGTGTGTGTCATTGGTGTGGAATGTTTGAAGAGGATTGTGCTCATATCTTGTTAGCTTGTCACTATTCATTGTGTGCGCAGTGTTCAGTCTTCAATTGATGGGGTTGGGAATGGATTATTCCAAATAATGTAAAGGATCTATTGAGTCATTGTGAATGAGTTCCCTTGAATCGATTGACTAAGAGCAGATGGTTATCGGTATGTGATGCTACATTTTGGGTTTTATGGTTGACTAAGAACAAGTCAGTTTTTAAGGAAAAAGTTGGGACGGAGAGGAAATTGTCCCCTCTTTGTTCATGATTCCAATATAGCAGAAATTCTGGCTATTAAATCAATTATTGAATCAGAATCGACGATCCTGATTAATTGGTTGTGCAACAGCAACTCTCGTCCGTGGAAGCAATATAAGGTATCTACAGAGATTGATAGACTCATAGGATCCATTGGTGAGGTTAACTTTGTTCATACCTTCAGGAAGCCAATTTCTTAGTTGACACTTTAGAAAAATGGGTGTTGATGCTTCTGTTTTGTTTAATGCTTCGTTCTGATTCATAGCTGTTGTACTGGGTAGAAGTTTTTGTTTAAGGCGTTGTATGATCGTAAGCCTTCTCTCCTATCATAGAGAAGCTTGTTGTATTGACTTTAATTATGAATAAAATTACAACCTTTTGGCTGAGAAAAAAAACTATGTAGCACAACCCCTATAATTATTTTTACTTTAATGTTATAATTATTTAATTAAAATAAAAATTTGTGTAGGATTCATTACTTATAAATGTAAGTTTTATATAAAATTTTAATAAATGTCATATAATTTTAAATTACGATTAGTTAATCTAATTAAGAAATTATCAAATACATTAATAGTGAAGTTTTTTAATTCTATAAATAGGATTAAAATAGTAACATATATCCTTTATATGTGTAAAAAAATTAATTTAAAAAAGAAGTGAGACATGTGTTATTATCTAAACCTCGCTTGTAAAGTTAAAAAGTCCTTCTATCAGTGTATCAAATAATTTCTCAAATTATATTATAATTATTGTAGGTGATATGCACTTATAATAATTTTTCTATAATGCTAAATTATTCATTAAAATAAAAATTTATATAGGGTCCATCATTTATAAATAAGGGTTTCATATAAAATTTTACTAAACTCCACATAATTTTAAATAGTAATTAATTAATATAAGCATATCACCTATAATTGCTTTTACTATAATAATATAGTTGTCCAACCAAAATAAAAATTTATATAAGGGTCCATCACTTATAAATGAAGTTTTGCATAAAATATTGATAAATCTTGTATAATTTTAAATTGTATTTCATATAATTTTAATAAAATAAAAAATATATATTTTATATCTTATGTTAATATGAATTATAACATATAATTTTTATATAAAATATAATATAAATATATAAATTTTAATATTTTATACTATATAGATATACGAATAACCAAATCAGTGTGACCTCCTCTTTATCCCGTTTGAACGATACAGGTGACCAGAAAGGATACACACCGAGGCTAGGCTGCTATTCTTTTGAGGGTGACTATCAAAACAATACAGAGACAAAATAATATTACTGCATAATCTTAAACCTGGCAAAAAACCTCATTACAATGAAAATAAAGAGTACATATATAACTTATAAGATAGAGGAGATATCTCTTGTATAACTTTAGTATTTACATATTATCTCCTTGATTACTCTGTATCCAGCTGCTCTATAAATAGTTTACAGAAAGAATGCATCTCCTATCAGTGTTGAAAACACTTGAGGTAATTGATCTACATCACTTTATGCCTCCAAATGAGCGCGGAGAGTCACTTGAAATGGTTCATCTGACTCCACAACTTCTCAGGATGTACACTGCTCTCAAAGACACAAAGAATGAGGAAGTAATCGAGGAGCCCAAGTCAAAATAAGCAGAACCCAGCTAGTCCATCTTCGTGAATCCTGTGCAAAACATTTTTACAAAAAAGTTGCTCATCGAGGCTCAATCATACTTTGTGTCATACTATGCCTTCAACACTGGGTGGAAGACTCAAGCTGAGAAGTACAAGTTGCAGCAGGAATGTTTTGGCTAATTACTTCCGAGCTACTAGGATTCAAGAAAGGAGGTTGCTTTGGCCGAGGAACTTTATGAGTATCATCAGTATGCATTTTCACAACTGTTGACATTGATGGTCGCAGCAGATCTAGAGGCTTGTATCTAGAGGCATTTTCTTGAACATTATCCTCTATCACAGGATCAACAGCTTCCCGGAGTTTATCCTCTAGAAAATGATTCCAAACCCTTCAATTTAGTAAAAAAAGAAAAAGATATTTGGTGAGTTTAAGACGTGAAACTGGAGAATAAAAGGTTTCACGAGAGCATTACTTATTTGATAAGGCCAGCAAAATGAATTACCATGTGTACGTAGGAAAGAGACTGAATCTAGAGAGAAGTACTTGTTCCTCTTCCCACAAATAACTTCAATACAAGAACACCAAAACTATAAACATCGGCCTTCTCAGTCAACTTGCCACGAGCAACAAACTCTGGAGTCCTGTAACCTCTACAGATGCAAAGTAATACAACTCGCAGTTAGTAATATATAACCGACAATAACTGTATAATTTTGTTAGTTGTGTGAGAGCAATCTTCCAATAATGAAAGTGAATCCCTATAATTTTCTAAAGAGCAATAATACATTCAAAAGTTTAGTAGATAAATGATAAGTCATAAAAAAGTATAGGGAGATATGCAACATGTTTAAATCTGAGATATATAGTAAAAATTAATGAGATTTATAAAAAAAAAATGTACATAAATATCTTTAATTTTATTTTAATTGTTAAATAAATTTCTTAGCTGAATTGATATCACTTTGTTGTTTTTTTAAAAAAACGTATATAACTATCTCTAAGTAACATGTTTAAAATATGCACAGCCGGGATGATAATGCATCAGTCTCACTCCAATTAATCGTACTGAAGGAATTCGGATGAGCAGGTTTAGGAGAGCTTATCCTGCCATTTATTTTCTATGATGACAATGACAAATAATCCCCTGTGAGCAAACTTCATATATCAAACTTAGATTATCCCTACCTTAATGACTTTGGCCAAAATTTAATGAGTATGAATTGTCTGAAAGAATACATCGGGGGCGAGTGGAAACATTGTACCGATACCCGAAAAGCATTCGCTATTATAATGGCGAGCCCTACAGTTTATAGAAAGCTGTATTTTTATTAGTTGTACATGAGTCAAACATTTGATCCACTATCGGTTTTTAGAAAATTTGATCGGATCTTCTGGACGTTTCCTATATAAATCGCAATCAGCTCTCCCTCACAACTGCAGAAAGGCATCATCCAAAAAAATCAGATTCAAAAATATGGCTTACAAGCAGCAAATCTCTTTCTCATTGGCCTTTCTTGCAGCGGCCGTAGTTCTCGTGGCCGGTCAAGCCCAGGCTCAACGTGAATTGCTAAATGTTGAATCTAATGGAGCAGCAAATCCAAAGGATACTATTGAATCGGTTCTGAACGAGCTAATCAGTGGTACACAGCGAGCGAAGACCAAGGTTCCCGTCCTTGGGAACAGTCAGATGGTTAAGGAGTGCGATAAAGCCTATGCGTCGTCATTGGACAGCCTGAACAAGGCTTTGGCTCTCGTCAAGGGCAATGGCAAAGACAGCGGAGACCTCAAAGCCACCATCTTGGAAGCATTGCATGCCTACGATAACTGCGATTACGTTTTTGCACAATCGACCAGACCGTCTCCTTTTATCCCAAATAACGCAGCCCTGAAATCTTTGGTTTCCAAGTGCTTGCAATTAACGTCAAAGCAAGCTACCAACAATTAAATTCTGAATTGATACAAGAAATGGTGTGGACAATGAAAAGAAAATAAATTTATATAGCTGTTTGTTCTGATTGTTTTTTTGAGCTTATATATGTATCAGTAAGAGAGGGAGAAAAAGAAACCCAAAAGGTCGGTCCATTGATCCTTGAAATCGGTATCTGTTTCTTCTACCATTATTTTATTGTTTTTTACAACCGACTCATTTATGGTGATTAGTACGTGGCTATATGTAATTTTTATCTTTAAAAGTTTAATTTATTAAATAATTTTTTTATACTATCGTAATAATAATAATAATAATAATAATAATAATTGTTTATTTTTTATTTTGATATATATAAATAAAATTTGATAACTAAATATATAATTTTGATTTGATAACCTTTAATATACTTTGATAATTTTGGTTAAAAGTTTTATAACTTTTGATATAATTTTAGTAATATTCGAAATTAGTTTGATAATTTATGATATAATTTTGGTAATTTTTTATAAAATTTTGATAACTTTTCATAAATTTTGATAATTTATGTATAATTTTGGTAATTACTAATAAAATTTGTATTATTATATATCTAACAATTGATTCTTGCAGCAAAGCACGAGTTTAATTCTAGTATATGATAATTTTTTTATATAATAGCATTATTGTTTCATTTAAATTTAGATTTTTTTATCAATTTTTTTATTGAATAAGTTCAAGATACGTTTATCCTAACCTCCTAAAATAAAAGTTCTAATTTCGTTTCTGTTAATAACCAAAGTCCAATGCTTGACAACTTTAAATATTAAAAAAATTTATCAATTATTAACAATTAAATTATCATTAATTTATTTTTATATTATCAATGATTTACTACTAAACTATAAATAATTTACTACTAAATTATCATTAATTTATTATTAATTTATAAATAATTTACTACTAAGTTACAATTAATTTATTATAAAGTAATAACTTATTTACTACTACTTTATCGATGATTTACTTTAAAGTTATTAATGATTAACTAATTTATTACTAAATTATCACTTATTTACAACTAAATTATTAGTAATTTACTACTAATAAGTTATCAAATTTACTACTAAATTATCAATGATATACTAATATATTATTATATATTTGCTATTATATTATCATTTATTCACTACATAGTTTTTGATTATTTACTATAAAATTATCACAGATCGATTATTTACTATAAAATTATCATAGTTCAATTATTTACTATAAAATTATCAAAGATTTATATTAAATTATCAATAATTCATTGTCAATTTACCACTAATTTATATTAAATTATACATAATTTATTATTAAATTTTTAATAATTAACTATTAAATTATCGATGATTCACTGCTAAGTTATATTAATTTACTTTTAAGATTGCAATAACTAATTTCTAAATTATCATTGATTTACTATTAAATTATTTATAATTTACTACTAAGTTTATCAATTAATTACTATTAAACTGAAATTGATTTATTATTAAGTTATTATTGATTTATTACTAAGTTATCAATGATTAACTGATAACTTATCACTTATTTTTATATATTAAGATATTTTTTATTTACTAATATGTTGTTATGCATTTACAACTATAAAATATAGATTTTTAAAATTTTATTAAAAATAAATGAGATAATTTTTTTATATAATAATATTATTACTTCATTCAAATTTAAAACTTTTTATTAATTTTTTTTTATTAAATAGGTTTATGGTAGATTTATTCTAATCTCAAGATGGAAGTTTTCGTATCTTTTCTATTAATAACTAGGATTCAACTTCTAGCAACTTCAAGTATAAAAGAGTTATTAATGATTGATAATTAAGTTATCATTGATTTTATTACTATATTGTTAGTGATTTACTATTAAGTTATCAGTGATTTATTAATAAATTATCTATAATTTACTATTAAATTATGAATTATTTACTACTAAATTATGAATGATTCACTATTAAATTATTGATAATTTACTACTAAATTATTAATGATTTATTATAAAATTATAACTGCTTTGCAACTAATTTACCGATGATTTATTATAAAGTTATCATTGGTTAAATAGTTTACTATGAACTTATCATTGATTTACAACTAAGTTATTAGTAATTTATTACTACGTTATTTGTGATTTAGTATTAAGTTATCAATTTGCTACTAAATTATCAATAATATGCTACTAAATTATTAATGATTTATTATTGTATTATTATGTATTTACTGTTATGTTATCATTGAATTACTAACTTAATTTTTTATTATTTACTACAAAATTATTATTAATTTATTACAAAATTTTCTATAATTTACTATTAAGTTATCACTAATTAATTATTCTCTATTAATTTACTTTTAAATTTTAATGATTACCTTTTAAATTATCAATTACTATTAAGTTATCATTGATTTATCACTAAGTTATTTATAATTTATTACTATCAGTTAGTTACTATTAAATCAAAATCAACTATCAAATTATCAGTAATTTACTATTAAGCTATTATTAATTTATTATTAAATTATCAATAATTAACTACTAAGTTATCACTTATTTTTGTAATAAGTTATCCTCAATTTACTACTATGTTGTTATATTTACAACTATATTATAATTGATTTACTATTGTATTATAATAATAATTGATTTATTATTATGCAATTATTATATGTTATTATTGATTTACTACTAAGTTATTAATTATTGACTACTAAATTATCATTTATTTACTATTAAGTTATCACTAATTTATTGATTGCCTATTTTTGTAATGTTTGCAAGTATACAAATCATAATCAAGTAATAATAGTGAGGGAAGTAGAGTATCATCCCACGAAAATTATAGAATTTAATTGTTGGGTGGATTTAAGTACCAAAGGTGATAAACTTAAATTTTTGTTCCTAAACTATTAGAAAAGACTGATTTGAAAGCAATTATAACAAGTAAAGAAAATAAAGAATCGAATTTTTTGTAGGCCAAAGAACAACTTATTCAACTTTCACTTAAAAAGTTATTGATTGAGGCCAAATACTAGATCTAATAAAACAAGGATTGAAAACTTGAAATAAAGAAAATTTGAAAATTGGCCGAAACTTGTAATAGCATTAAAGAATTTCTTATAGCAAAATAACATGAAACCAAAAATAGAATGGAAAAAAAAAGTGATTGTCAAAACTTGAAAACAATAAGGCAATATTGAAATCAAAAGAGAAAAGAAAACTTTATGAAAACTAAATCTAGAAACTAAAAGAATGCTTGTATTGAAAAAGAATTTAGCAAACAATGTAGTTGTGGCTAATCTATCAACTTAGTCAAACTATAAAAATAACTAAAGAAATCTAAGAACTAAAGAGAAAAAAACTAAAAAGATGAAGAAAAAAATGAAGTGTAGGATGCTTAAGATGTGAACTAGCCTTTTTATTTATAGGTGTAAGATTGGCTAAGGGATGAATACAAGCTCAAAGTTTTAATCCTATCAAAACTCTAAAGATTAAACCTATCTTAATCTCTAAAGAGTCATAACTGCATTATGATCTTTTGTGCTTAGGAGAGTTGTGGCCGAATAAGGTTTTTCACTCTTAGATGGTTATGGCCGACCATGTTCCTTAGCTTTTATCACGAACGTTGGATCATATGTAGCCTCCATATTGATCTTGAATTCTTCATATGTTCGGCTAAACTTGGATTCCAAAACTAATTGTTAAGTTCAATCCAAACTCTTAAGATTTACCTTGTATAAGTTCTTCTTACAACATAACTTTTTGATTGATGATTAATAGAGTCATTCTTGAATGCAACCTCCTTTTGGCCAAATGCTTCTAAAGTCTATGCTTGATTGAATTTTTTCAATTATCGCATGTGTGCATTATCTTCTCTTGAAAGTGATATAGCCAAATGCATATAGAACTCTTGGTGCCATGAGAACTCCTACTTTAACTCAATTTTGTAATTCTACTTCAAGTCAAATTTCCATCCTTCATTACATGCTTGGCCAAATGGACAATTCTTGTCGTGATCTTGCAGGAAAATGATAGAAATTCTACTCCAAATAAAAAAACCTAGAGATCAAGAAAATAAACCTTAAATAAATCAAATTCAATCAATTTTTAAAATTTTTAACCCAAATCAAACTTGAAAAACACTATATATTTAAATGTTATCATTTACTACTAAGTTATCCATGATTTATTATTAACTTATTACTGATTAATTATTAAGTTATCAATTATTACTATTAAGTTATACTAATTACTTTTAAGTTTTCAATCATTAACTAATAAGTTATCAATTATCTAATATTATATTATCGTTGATTTGCATATATCCCAAAAAAAAAGAAGAAAAAACCACAATGTATTCTAGATGATATAATTTGAAAAGTAGAGAAAGAAAATAAGAAAAATTTTAAGCATAAACAACTTGAAAGTAATAAGTAAATGTTTTTAATTTGTTATCTGTAATTTAATACATAATTATAAGTTAAAATTATAACTTATTATGCTAATATAAGCATCAAACTAAATTAAATAAATTTATACAATATATATTAAGTCAATATTTTTAACATATTTTCAAATTTTTTTAGTTCATGGTAAAATTGTACATATTAAGATAATCAAGCTTTATTGATGATTTGATTAAATGATTAGTGTATGTATTTTCATAACTATTATTGAAGTACAATTACATATAAAATATTGAAAATTTCGAATTGTTCTGCCAA
Organism: Durio zibethinus; assembly: GCF_047325235.1. Taxonomy (NCBI): domain Eukaryota; kingdom Viridiplantae; phylum Streptophyta; class Magnoliopsida; order Malvales; family Malvaceae; genus Durio; species Durio zibethinus. Next base: position 32,372,598 of record NC_143165.1, read on the forward strand.
CAATGAAATTAATAAATTTTGCCTTATGCTTATTTTTTAAAAAATATATAATTTTGGGTAAAAATTTTGTTATAGATATGAAAAAAGTAATGAAAAAAAATTTACTAAACAAAATTTATAAAAAAAAATAAACAAACAATATTTTTTAAAAAAATATTAAGTTTACAATAATTACCTTTACATTCTCTTTCAAAAAATTCGTTTTATTAAACAAAAAGATGGTATATTTCAAATGTTGTTTCATTCTTATTACAATCATTTAAAATATCTTTCTTAATATTTTGATCCCAACCAATTTCTCTATTTAAAAAGAATAAAGAATATTGTAAAAAATCATAAACAACCCAAATAATGTTTCTCTATATTTTTTCTTAAATAAGTATGAATTATAATATCTCTTTTAAATGAAATGTTTGAGTTATTTCTCTTAATCAATATAATAACTTGATCAGCAAATGAATGATTATAAACTTGTTGATCTAAATTAATATTTTTTTAATATGAATTTCAATATCCTTAAAAGAATATATATTCTTTAATCTCTGCAAAATTTAGGTGTAAAGATTTTATTCTAAAATTATCATTAGTATTCCCATAACTTTTGCACTTAAATTTTCATTATGTTGTGTTCCTAGTTTGTTTTGAAGTTTATTATCAATATCATAAAAGTATAGGTAAAAACCGTTTTATTAATCAACTCAAACTTGAAATAGTTTAAAACTTAAATTGAGTATACATAATTTTTTTTACTCATTTTAAATTTTAATTTAATTAAAAAAATAATATAATACACAAAATTATAAAAATGAACTAACTTGACTCAATTTCAATTGATTTTAAAATGCCAACAACTTAGCAGTTATTTAAAATTCGAAATGATTAAACTTAACCAAAATTTGAATAGAAATAATAACCAATTAGAATCCAATATTTCTTATTCATCTTATGTAACAATTTAAAAGTTCCTTATTTAAGCTTTTTTTCAGTCATTTTCAATATCCCATTTTTATTGTCTTTGTGGTAGAATTAGTTAATTTATTTTTCAGAACATGTTTAAAATGAAATTGCAACTATAAACAATTGAGTACCCTTTTTTTATTTGAATTTAAGATAATTTGAATCTAGATTTTTAAATAAATAGAAGCATGTATCAATTATTGAGCCAAATTTGTTCAGATATATAAGTGAATAATTGAGCATACAATAAATAAAAGTAAATGATAAAACTTAACTCAACCTAATTAATCACTTATCCTAAATCTAAAATTCTACTAGGAATGATGAAAAGTAAAAATTTTAAAATTATTGAAATACTAAATATATAATTAAATAAAGATTTATCAAATAAATTTTGCAAATAAATACCTTTAGTTGAATAATTTATAATAATATTTTGGCTAAAATATTAAAAAAGTCTTTGAACTATTTCACTTTTATAAATAATCTCATATACTTTATTATACCCATATAAGCCTTTATCCTTTTATTTGTATTCTAATAAGCCCTTATTTCAAACCAAAAATTGATTCATGTGAAGTATTGATTTAGAAACAAACTAAAAATTTAGCTCTTATTTGGATATAAATTAAAGTCTAAGGATTTATTTAAGTGCAAATTAAAGGTTAAGGGTTTACTTTGGTACAATAAAATTATAGGAGTTTATCTAATATGATGAATTTCAATGCTTTTGTTATTACCTAATATGGTAACCTTAAAATTTTGATACAACATTGAACGTTATTCAACTGATATAATGGAGAAAATGAATAAGTGTATAATGTTTTTCCTAATAAGAGTTTCATATTAATCCTAAAAAAATTAAAATCAATATATTTGGATATTCTTCATTGAAATGTTATATAGCACTAACCTTATTTATTATATGAAAAAAAAATAGAATTATACATAACTAGTCAATCTTTGATCTCATTTTTGGCTTGGCATAACATTTCATTGATACTTCCATTAATTGAATGTAATTGTATGTTCCAACAATTGAAAGCTTAATTTTTTTTTATTTTAAATTTTTATTAAATAAAATATTAAATACATAATTTTAGAAATTAAAATAAAATAAAATAAATTTCTAACCTTGGTAGTTATCGTTTTTCTAAGGAAATTCCTATTCTCAAAATAACAAATTTGTTATGTATTACTTATATGATTTATCATAATTTCATTTTCAATAATAACAACATAAATTTTTGTAAATGAATGTAACATTGGCAATGGCCAAAAAAGTGTAATATTAACCTAAATACATTCAAAAGATGGTTCCAATGAACTTTGTTACACCTTGAAAAAATTCACCAAGAATAATTCATTTTATTTCACTTTATAATTCTTTATTTCAAATAATTTATGTTAGGACTTTCAACCACTAGAATTAAAAATAAAAGCAAACAATTTAATACAATTACGAAAGATTAAATCATCTAAAGATAAAAATTAATCAAAGTAAACAATTCTTATGGCAATCTAGTCTTGAGTTATTGGTAATTCCACCACCTCATAAATCATCTCATTTTATAGGTGGGAAGTTCAATTGAAGTGTTTAAAATGTTCAATAAATCACATTGTGCTAATTGTTGGTGGAAGGTGCATGCAATTTATTTGCAATTGATTTTATATTAGTTTTTGTTCATAAGCATAACAATTATAAAATTTTAAAAGGAAAAATACAAAAGTTAAATTAATTATAGAGGTCAAGTTAAACTATAAGAATGATATATATTAAAAAATTATTTCAAGTAACTAAAATGATTTAATTATATTATCAATGATTAAATAATTTATACAAAAAAAGATCAAATAATCAACTAAAAAAACATACAAATAATAAAATTATTAACATACATATATAGCTAGCAAATAAACTAAATAAAAAAATGACAGAAAAAATAGAAAAAAAAAAAAGCTTTAAGATCTTTAGTGAATTTATTTATCAACATAAACTATATGTGCAATTGTTTTTACAACAACAAAAACAAACTCTATGTAATTGTCTTATTGCTATGCATACAAATTAGTTTTGATCATGTTCTATTTGTATTTTTAATTTAATGTGAAAATCAAATTTTGTGTCTTAATATGAGTCTAATTAAAAAAATTCTTTTAAATTAAAATTTATAAAAAAATTACTAATATGATTTTAATAAATTACTTTTAACATTTTTAGAACTAAAATTTTATTAAGAGTATTTTAGTCAAACACTTTTAGTCGATGGCAAACAAATCATTTTTAGCATTTATTAGTCTAACTATTAAAAGAGTCTAATAATTAAAAATATTCATTCAAATTAGAATTTATAGAAAATTTACTAAAAGCATTTTAGTCAATCACTTTTAACAATTTTGAAACTAAAATTTTAAAATTTTAAAGAATCTATTTCTAATTTTATATTATTTAAATTAAACTTAAATAAATTAATAAAAGTTATATATATTTAAAGATAATTTTATTAATTTTAAAATTCATTAGAATATTTAAATCAATCATTTTTAACAATTTTGAAGTTTACGCTTTTACATATTAGGAAATAATTATATTTACCTATGTTGAAAGGAACAACAAATTCGTTGTCAATATTATTAATTAACTTTGATCCCAGCAATTTATTTTAGTTAGAAGCATATTACTGTGTGACTGAAAAATCTTGTACAACAGATACTTTGTATCGATGTATGTCTCTTAAGATTTAGTGATACAATTCAATAAAAAAATTTAACTTACTTTTTAGGTGTTTTTAAGTTTAAATTAAATAAATTTAACTATATATAAAAATAAATTTATAAAGTAAGAACAAATAATGAAAAGAATATTTGTTTAAAGATAGATTTTTCATCAAATCTCTATTTCAATTGTAGGATACATTTTTTTTAAAATTTTGACAAATTCAATGTTAAATGAAAACAAGTAATGAAATTATTAAAATAATAGTAAAAAATAAAACACAAGTTTAATAATAAAAAGGTTGAATTGTTTTGTTAAAAAAATCATTTAAATTAAAAATTTATTAAAATTTGAATAAATAAGAATTTAATAATAAAAAAGGTAATAATAAAAAATCATTTCAATTAAAATTTATTAAAAATTTTATAAAGGATATTTTAATCACTCATTTTAATACTTTAAAAATTAAAATTTTATTGAGAATATTTTAGTCAATCACTTTTTAACACTTTTGAAGTTTACGCTTTTATAAATAAATAATATGTTAGAATACATAAGCAGTGCTATTCATTTAAGATCCAAGACCTTTCTTTATGACAAAATTATGCATATAGAGAAATCATCGTGCTCACAATTAATTATTTCTCTATTTGATCAATCAAAAACCTTCCAAACTAAACAAGCTTTTTCTAAAGCATATAGCTTTCAAGATATAGATGATGGTATTTATACAAATGGACATATATTGTATAATTTATATATATAATATAATATAACGAACTACCATATGAGTGGATATATAAGAATCCAAATCAGACGAACTATTCATGTTATGATCTTCTACATTTGAAGTCCTTCCATTTCATCATATGGCTTATGTTTTTCATATAGCATTTAGGACGAATGGTTATAAAATTACACCGATACTTTCACATATTATATATAACGTAGGAGATATGTTTTTTTTTTCCTAAAAAATCTTTAGAATTATTGTCGTTTGAGTTAAGTATTAAAATTGTGAATATATAATATATAGTATTTCAAGTAAAGAACTTTGAAGGCTAATATACTAAAAAAAACCTTTGAATTATTTTACTTTTCCTAAATAAACTTATATATTTTTATTGTATTAAAATATATCTTTATACTTTGATTTGTACCTACATAAACTCTTATTTCAAATGAAAAAATGATTTATGTTAGTGCTTATTTAGTTATAAATTAAAAGTTTAAGAGTTCATTTGGATATAAATTAAAGGATAAGGGTTCATTTGAGTATAAATTAAAGATTACAAACTTATTTGAATACAATAAAAGTATAATGGCTTATCTAAATAAAATTATAAAGTTCAAGGGTTTTTTTTATTATTTTAGCCAACTTTAAAATTGAATTAATTAATAAAATAATGAGGTATGTGGTATTTGACATGAATAAATTATCAAATACATAGACAATGAAGTTTTTTTAACCCCACAAGTGTGGTTAATAGAGTAACACATACCTTTTAGTATATATTTACAAAAAATTAAAAAACTAATTTTAAAAAAATGAGATATTTGTTACATTATTAACCTTGCTTTTGGAGTTAAAAAACTTCAATGACATTGTATCAAATAATTTCTCTTTGACATTTGTAAGATATATTTATTTCTTAATTACTCAATAGTTTAAATTGAAAAAAGTGCATTTAAAAAGTATGATAAGAAAAATGTGGTTAAAAATTTTAAGTGTTTGTTATTATAGTAAAAAATGCTGTGAGTAGTTGAAATATTTAAAAAAAATATGTATAAAATAATAAAATATTAAAAATATAAGGATAATAAAGTGATTTCTATCCCAAATATACTTTTTTATTATTAAAATATATTGTGGGGAGCTTTTTAGTTTGGATTGAAAGATTAAACTTTTAAACTAAAAAATCAAATTTTTTTTTGTTTAGCATTACGTTTGGTTCCAAAGTAGCTTTTGAACATAAAAAACTATTTTCAACTCAATAGTAAACGAGGTCTTCTATGTTTCTCACATAATCATTTGCACTCTATTTTTCTCTATCCAAGATTCGTTCTTTTTCTTTATGTGCCATCTTCTTTATACTTTCCAGATTTCTCATTTTCATTCTCCAAAAGCTTTTCTCTTTACTCTTTTTTGTTTTTTAAATCTTCTCGAATATAGAAAATGAGAATAAAACAACAAAAAATGAATTTTTTTTTACTTATCAAAAAATGAAAAAGAATCAAGTATCTTTTTATCCTTGTTTATGTATAGTACCCTTTAATCTCTATTTTTATGGATCAACAGTGGATTGGTGATCATGCAGAAGAATATGTCTTTTTGTAACATTTTATTAGGTCTAAAGGAAGTGATTATTTGCAAAAGTCCAGTAAGTCAAAAAACATTAATCCCTTCATATCAAACATACATATATTTTTATCTCTTATTGAATAAAATTGTGACATGTAAACACTGCCACATCAGCTCCACATCATCATAAGATACCATATTAACCTCATTAAACCCACCTCAAGCTTTATCTTTTTGAAACCTATAATGCATCTTCATATTTATCAAAAAAAAAAAAAAACCCAAACCCTTTGATGTTTTTAAATGCATCTAATCCATTCAAAAAGTCATTTGATTCCTTTCAATAATTCCAATATGTTTGCAAATTTTTTTACCCTTGAAAAAAAGATAAAGCACCAATCGATCGTCCTCAAATTCATGGTATCTTAATATCAAATCAACAACCTTCTTAGGTTTGTTGCTAATATCATCCCTTATCATTCATTAGCAATTTTATTTGATTTTAATATTTCATAAAAACACCATTGATAGCTAATTATGCATGTCATTTCCCTCAAAAGGAAAAAAAACCAAAATGCAATTTCATTAGTTTGTTTAATTTAGGTTTTTGTTTCATTTTCCTATTTTCCCAATTTTAGTTCCATCCTTTTACAAACACAATCAAAAATTAAATATTAATTTAAAAATTTACAAAGAGGAATATTTATCTTTAAATCAAGAAATGAATTTTAAAAAGTCCTTTCAAATCCCTAAAAGAAAAACTTAATCATCTACCATTCCCCTAATTCTATTGATTATTCAAATTTCAAACATTATTATAGGAAAAAAATTCCATTATCTTGTTTAACGAATTAGGTAAAACATTTTCCTTGTTCTAAAGATCTAATTATTTAAGACGAATTTGATTCATAATCGAATCAAGGGTAAGCAATCAATCCTATCAGTCAATTATTTTCATTTTTTAAAGATTTTTTTACCTTACATTTAAGATTTATGTATTTATTCATTTGCTTGGTTCATTCATTCAATGGGTCTCTGTTATTTATGTGTTTTTATGGTTCATTTGGGTCAATTTTTTTTTATATGCTTGCTAATTATTTCAATTTTAATTGTAGTTTTTTGTTTGAAGAAAGTTTTATCGGTTCTTTCAATAAAATACTTCCAGGTTAAAAATGATTATCATATATAAGTCTAATTGTGATGATGAGCTTTAAAGTAAAAGGCTTTTAAGAGTGAATTTGATTGTTGGTGTTAGGATCATTTGTCCATAACCTTAGCAAAAGGTAATTAGTCTAGTGTTGGGTTTCTCTATGCTTAGTTTGTGGCCTTCTTACCCTGTCATTGTTTGTGCCAGATATAGCCTTCTATTTTTAAGTATTTGGTTAGACATAATTATACAAATTTAGGTCTTTCCAAGGTAACATTGTTGTTTATCTCCTTAATTTATCTTTACGTAATGCATTTAAAGGCTTGCTTGTATTTTGATGTCAAACTTTGAAATTGTTAATTCTTTTTATTTATAACTACGTTCTTTCAAAAGTTTTCATTCTTTCAAAAGTTATCTATTACCAAGTTGATCACATTGTTTTAAAAACAATTAATATTAGATTTTTAATTCAGTTTCCCCTTAAATTGTGTAACTTTCAAATATTTCATATGTTTATTTTGTTGAATGCTTTAACAAGTTTGAAATCGTTTGCATAAATGATTGTGTTACATGTAAATTAATCAACGTGTTTTCCTCTATACTTTTAATTCTTTTTTTAATGAATAATTACCAATAGTTAGGAAATATTAAATTACATGTTTTGTATTGCCAACTATTATTAATATGGATTTGTGAAATAGCATTAAAGGTATTTATTTAGATTGTTGCTTTTAATTTTAAAGGCTACTTTAGCATACATGGAAGATAACAATCTAGACAACTAAAGCATAAAGGTTTTAAACAGTTTTGTTACTTACGTTTATGTCGTTGGGATTTTATAAAAGCATTAATGTAGATACCTAATTTTGTCTAAGCAAAATCCAACCTATTGTAAAGCTTTTAGAATCCGACTCAATTCAAATCCAACACTTCCTTAATTTTGACAAGTTTTTTAAAATCAAAATTTAGACCAAATTATCCAAAATATCTTAGGGTCAAACTTGATCAAACATAATCAAATAAAGTCAAACTTGATGAAAATCAGTCAAACAATAGAACTTGGGTCAGTTTTCAAAATTTACAATCATTTGGAATCAATATGGCTTAAAATTGAGATTTGTGGTTTTAAAGCACTAGAAATCTTGATCAAATTTATGGAAAGGCAAAATTATCAAAATACCTTTCAGGAATATTTTTGTAATCTAACTTTTTTAAACTTGGATTTTTGTGAAAACTTCTAGATCATGATTAAATATTATGATTTTTGATGCATTGAAAACCTTAATCTTACTTTGAAAGATGTAAAATTACAAAGATATGCTTATAAGTATTTTTGTATATTGACCTTCCTAGGTCAAATTTTCATAAAATATTCAAAATCATGTTCTCATATTATTTGATGATTTTTTGTGCATTAAAAACTTTGATTGCACTTTAAAATGTGTAAAATTACTAAAATATCATTTTAGGTTAATTTTGTAATTTAACCTTCTCGAGGTCGAATTTTCACAAAAACTTTCATATCTTAATTTCATATTATTTGAGGATTTTTTGTACTTTAAAATGATAAAAACGAAGAAGGGATCATATTTCTCCAAGAAATTAGCATAAAAATAAAAAATTTTCTAATGAGGCTAAAATAGTATTTTTATTTGATTCTAGTAGCATAAAAAAAATCTTTGGTCATGAACATTTTGAATCGTGGGATGATCTTGAAGAGTTAGATCCAATGGTGAAAGGTGGCTCCGTGTAAAAAAAAAAAATGAGAAAAAATTGTCATTAGATGAAGATTTGATCTAAGGGCTTGAATGGCTTGTGCATGAGATATTTATTCTTTATTAAGGAGCTGAAAAATGAGAAGTCAGTTGGGGAATTCACGTAAAAATAGTAGAGAAAAAAATAAAAAAAATTTGAGAGATCTTTGTAGAGGTATTATTCTTGCTAGTTTCTTTCTTGCTTTCTATCACATTTCATTACATTTTTATATTTTTCATATTTGTTTTCTTTATTTTTTTTATTTTTTTTGAAAAAATTCATAGTTGTTTATAGCTCCAAATTTGATCTAAAAACTTAATCAACTAATCCATAATTTGATTTGAGATAAAAGATCAAAGAAAACACAAAAATCCACCATTGAAATATTCATTGGGAGGTTCGGCCAACCTTTATTTCACCATGGCCAAACCTCCATGTGGTCTTTTTTATTATTTTCTTGCTTTAAAAAAAAATGTTAATGGATATTAAGGTATTGTATGTTTGATGCATATTTGGTGAGTATTTTGGTAGTTTACATTTAGTATTTGGCTAATGTCCTTATGTTCATAGATTCCTTCTTGTTTGGTTCATTACATGTTTGTTAAATTTTCTCTTATGATATAAATGCCCTTATGTGATGATTTTGCAAGTAATTAATGCATGCCTAACTAAGTAAAAAGTTATGTGATTTGTGGATTTGCTATAAGGAGGTTCGGCCAAGCCATTCCTATGCTTGGATGAAACTTCCAGAGTTGTTTGGTGGTTAAATGTTGGCTGATTCATTTTTGTTTGCTTGTGCTCTTGCCTAGTTCTTCATGTTTTTTATGTGTTTGATCAAATTTTCAATGACTAAAAATGTTAAATTAGTAGATTTTTAGGTTGTTTTATGATTATTTGCATAAATTTCAAGAGGAAAAAAATGGTGGAATATGCATTTTAAATTTTTTAAAACCTTAGTATTTGATCCATTTTCATCATGTTGTTGTATGCATATTTAGTTTGCAATATAGTTTTAAAAATGCCTAAATTTGTAAAAATTTTGTTCCATAATCATGCATTTTTTATGCATCAATATTTACATTTTTATCGATGGCATTCTTGTAATTTATTTTTGTCTTATGCATTTTTCATGAAACCCCAAACCCTAACCCTGAACCACCATGAAACCTCAAACTCTAACTCTAAACCTTGAAACCAAACCCTAAGCTCAAACTCTAAACTTAAACCTAAACTTTAAACCCAAACCCTAAATTTTAAATTTAAATTATAAACCCAAAACCCTAATCGTAAACCTAAACTTAAACCCTAAGCCCAAACTCTAAACTTAAACCTAAACCTTAAACCCAAACCCTAAATTTTAAATTTAAATTATAAACCCAAAACCCTAATCGTAAACCTAAACTTAAACCCTAACCCTTAACTTAAACCCTAAACCAACTTAAATCTTAAACCAAACCCCAAACCTTAACCTAGACCCTAAACCTACCTAAACCCTAAAAATCTGAACCAACCCTCAAACCTTAAAATCAAACCTTAATCCCATTCATACATTTGTATTTTTTTCTAGCTTATTTTTCACATACTTTCTTAAATTGTCATGCATTCATACTTTATCATTCATATTCAATTGTCATGCATTCATATTATTATTATGTTTATACATATCATCCATATTTTTTTTTAAAATGAATTTTCAAATAAAAATGTCTTTAAATGGGATAACATCTTAAGTAAAAATAACCTTTAAGATTTAGCCTAAATATATAAGGACTTTTGATAATTATCATTTATGCAAGGTGTTATCTCAGTTTTGTGGGACAATTTAAAAACCTTTAAATTAGAGATGTTTTTAAAGCTCTACATAAATATAGGAGAGTGAAGAAGTGTCTCAATACTTAAGACATTTTCATTTTGATCCAAAAATAAAATATTTTGTTTTTCAAAGAAGAAAATTGGTTTGCTTTCAAAAGAAAAAAATTTCAAGTTTTGGAACAAATAAAGGAGTTAATTTTTAAATATTAGAATAGGACCATTTTTACCAAACAAATGATAATATGTAATTAATCGGTACCATCTTCGACGAATACTGTAGGGGTTCTAATCCTCCCTCATATGTAACCGACTTTCAGACCTAACTTTATTTTTTCAAACCATAAAATTATTTTTTTCATAAACTTTAAACCCATTTTAAATGTTTTGTCAAAAAGATAAAATTTTCAAGTGACCAATCGCACCCTAAAAATGATTGGTGGTAACTCCTCATTTTTTGTTTTATTGAAAATGCTTTTTGAGCACCCACTCATTTTTCATTCCCTAAATCTGACAATCAGGTTTCTTAAGCCCGCACATCATGATAATTAATAGCCTAAGTTTGTAAATTGATCTTTATAATCATCTAACTTTTTTTTTACACCATGTATAATGTATCGGTCAATTTTGTGCAATTTAAAGAACTGAGTTATTTATAAACTTTAAAACTACTTATAATTATCAATAATACTACTTTTTTCATAATATATAGAATTGAATGATATGTGCATACTTTTATGATATAAAAACTTTTTATTTTTTTCTCTTTAATAACCAATTCTAGTCCACAATTGTTTTTTAATGTAATAGAAATAAGTTTATATGTTCTATATTTTAGATATTGTTCACTTAAGACATAATAATATAATGAACTTTCTATGTATACTTGGAGAACAATGCTAGCATGTTGGCCTTCTAATGAATCCAAATTTAGGTTTGTAAGCACAAGAAATCATGCACTTATCACCAACTCTTATTGAGTTTTTTTAGGATAATCTATGTAGTGAAAATGCAACCCCTAGGTCTTTTATGTTCCATGTACAAGTAGCTAGTGACAAAAATGGCCTCACTATTTCTATTACCTTGAACTCTCATACCAAATATATAGGTTAGGTTCAAAATAGATAAATTAACTATTTTCTTTTATCTATTGCAAGGAAACAAATTATAGTGTTTGAAAATTTTTCAAGCTATAATTGTCTATTACTAGGAATCAAACCATGTTTTGTTATGATGTGTGGATTACAATTAGGTATTTGATGTAAATTGGTAATTTTCATTTATGTGGTTAATGTTATTTGATTAAGTTGTACAAATATATCATTTACTATGGAATCTGCCTTATTTATTCAACATTAGTTGAATTAAGTGTTAGAAAATCTTATTATGATCTTTGATCTTTGACATTTGTATATGTTTTATAGTGTATCTTGTATATATTTAACCTCACCTAATATAGTTGAAACTATATGATACTGCAAAAAATCATTTTGCCCATGAAATCCAATAGATAACTGATACTATTGCAAGATATGGACATATTCTTTGTTAATTTTTCGCTCATCTTTTAGTGTTGTAATTATTAGTTTAAGGCACCTGATAAAATGTTTTTATTCCTTGAAAGTTTATATTAGAACATTTTAAATTGAACTTTAATATTAACTTTCAACTAACATGAGTAGGTGAACAAAAAGCAAATATGCATACTTCAATAAACCAATTGTTGAGTACAAGGACAATCCAAAGCAATGAGAATCCTCTTATATTTCAAAATTTTTCAATTATAAACCTATTCTTTATATCATACATCACTTTGTACCTTTTAAACCATTAGGATTACAAAGTTTTGTCACTTTCAAATGATTACATTACCTTATATCGGGATAAATTATTGTTATGCATTGATTTGTATGTGTTGTTGAGAGTTTTGTCCATTTGTTTAAGTGTGCTTGCAAATAAGTATGTTTAGTATTACTTAATTAAATAAAGTTATCAATTAAAATGTTTACAAAGGACACATAGATTAAGCAATAGAAAAGAAAATGTACCTTTAGCCATAGCCTTTCAAATGAAGTTAGAACCCTTCTCAAGTCTTCTAATTTAGATTAATTATGCTAGATGGGTATTACATGTATTTTTTATTGCATAGATTAGAGACCTCATGGTTGGTTATTTATAGACTATTCCCATCAAAAAGACAGTTACCACTTACACCATAAACACCATGAAAATAGTGATAAACCATATCAAATATTAAAAGGATAAAGATAATCCTTTCAAATAGATATTAGATTTATTTTAAATTCAAATTAATCTAAAAGATAAATATCTAACATTCTCTCATTTGGTTTGAACATTTTTACCTTGATACTTACAACGTGATATTATAAAATTTCATGCTTAAATGAAAAGATAAATTACATGAATCATGGCAGTAGGTCTTCTTCAAACAAGTATTAACTTTCATGTATTACAAGAAATCTACCTTTTTGAATAAACCATATATGTGGTACTTTATAGTTTATGAATAAGTCTTAAATGCTTATGCTAGGTCCTCATAAGATATTTGTCATTCTCGAACATATATGTATATAAAAAATTTAAAAGAGAAGATAAATTAATTATTTAAAGTTTTAAAATATATCAAGTCATATAGGAATAGCCCAAATTGAAATAAGTCTCATTTGCATTACATGATCCTAATGACTTTAGTGGCATGCCTTTTGTCAAAAGATCTGTAATCATCAATTCAATACTAATATGTTCAACAAGCACCTCATTGACTTTGACACATTTTTTCAACTTTAAGTATTTTATGTCGATGTGTTTATTTCTACTTCCACTTTTACTATTCTTAGCCAAAAATATAGAAGTTGAATTGTTACAATAGATCTTTAATGGCATAAAGATTGAATCTACAATTTGAAGCCTAGAGATGAAACTCTTAATCCAAATACTGTGTAATATCGCCTCAAAACAAGAAATGAACTTTGCCTCTATGGTAGAAGTAACAACTAAATATTACTTTATACTTTTCCAAGATATAGCTCCTCTAACAAGTATGAAGATATATTCAGATGTTAATTTGCAAGCATCAACCCAATCAATAAAGTCAAAATTTGAGTATCCAATGACCTTTAAATAATCTAAACATCTATATGTAAGCATACGATCTTTGGTTCCTTGAAAGTACCTCATAACTTTTTTTGCAACTTCTAATGGTCTAAATCAGGATTATTTTGATATCTTCCTAACATTCCAACAACAAAACAATGTCAAGTTTTATGCAAACTTACACATACATAAGGCTTCCAACAGCTAAAGCATACGGAATGTTTTTCATTTGTTCTCTTTCAAGTTTGTTCTTTGGACATTGGTTTAAGCTAAACTTATCACCTCTTTTTATGATGGGTGCTACAAACAGTGAACAATCATTCATCCGAAATCTCTTAAAAACTTTATTGGTATAAGCTTATTGAAACAAACCTAATATATATTGAGATCTATCTCTATGTATCTTAATGTCAATGACGTAAGATGCCTTACCCATATCCTTCATATTAAAATGTTGAGAGAGATTATTTCACCTCATGTAACAAACTCATATCATTGCTAACAAGTAGAATATCATTAACATACAAAATTAGAAAGATGATATTACTTTCACTAATGTAGTAGTATATACATTGATCTATAATGTTCTTAACAAAACTAAATGATGAGATAACATCATGAAATTTTAAGTACCATTGATAGTTTGCTTGCTTTAGTCTATAGATAGACTATTTGATTTTCAAACCAAATTATTTCCATCGCTAGAGATAAACCTTTCATGTTGTTTCATATAAACCTCAACCTCTAAATCACCATTGAGAAAAGTTATTTTCACATCCATCTAATGTAATTCTATATTAAAATAAGCAAATAATGCCATAATGATATGGAAAGAATCTTTCTTAGAAACAGAAAAGAACATTTCCTTGTAATTGATTCCTTCTTTTTGTATGAATCATTTGGTAATGAGTCTTGGATTATATCTTTCAATATTGCCTAATGAGTCTTAATCGATTTTAAATACCCATTTACAATCAATAATCTTCACCCTATTAGGCAACTTAACTAGATCTTAAACTTAATTATTTGTAATAGAATCCATTTCATTTCTCATAACTTTATAACACAACTTAGAATTACTACTATCCATAACTTGTGAAAGCATTTCAAGGTCATTCTCTACACTAATATCATACTTAGATTCTTATAAGTACACAATATAATCACTAGATATTACTGACTTTCTCATTCTAGTTGATCTCTTTAATATTGTATTAACATTCTTTTGTTGAATTTATGGTTCAACAGAATTCACCTATTGTAAAAGTTGATGCTTTATTGAAGTTCTTCTTATAGAGGTTGATGCTCTATAAAACTTCCTTCTTATGAAAGTCGTTGCTCTATAAAAGTGACCTATTGTAGAGGTTGGTAGCTCAATGAGATCAACTTGAATATCTACAATATGATGTAAAATTTTAACACTTGGTAGTTCAATGTCCATCCGATCTTGATGGATGTCATTTATAATAACCAATTTATTACTTGATATGAAGTTGTATTAAAAGCATGACCATTTTCAAAATCTAATGCTTGAGATTAACCACTCCCACTAATCACAACATTCACAAGAAATTTAGCATTTCTTGATCAACAATTCTATTAGTATAGGTTAAACAATAAAATCTATACCCTTTGGACTTCTTAGCATATCTAATTAAATATGCACTAATAGTTCTAAGAATTAACTTCCTTTCTTGTGGGTTATAACTCTAACCTCAATTGGGCAATCCTAAACATGTATAAGTCTCAAACTTGGTTTCCAACCTTTTTACAACTCAAATGGCGTTTTAAGAACTACCTTGGTTAAAACTCTATTCAATACATATGTTGTAGTTTTAAGTGCCTCCCTCTATAGTGATACAAAAAGTTTAGAGTTACTAAGCATACTCCTTATCATGTCCATTAGAGTTTGATTCTTTTTTTCTACAATACCATTTGTGGATGGTATGTTAGGCAAGGTGTACTGAGCTACAATACCTTTCTCTTCAAGAAACTTTACAAATGGACCTAGTGCTTGTCCGGTCTCTATGTGCCTACCATAATATTCTTCACCTCGATTTGATATCATGATTTTGTTTTCTTTACCACATTGTTTCTTTATCTCTATTTTATAACTTTTAAAGACATTTAACATTTCATCCTTATTATGAAACAAGTAGAGATACATATATAATGAATAATCATTAATGAATGAGATAAAGTATTTCTAACTATTCGAGCTCATATCAAGGCCACAAATATCAGTATATATAATCTCTAATATGTCAAAACTCCTCTTAGCACTTTTTTTGTTTTGTTGGTCTATTTTTCTTTAATACAATCAACACATGAATTAAAATTCATAAAGTCAAAAGTGTCAAGTACTCCATCATTTACTAGCCTTTTGATTCTTTCAATGGAAATATGTTCTAGCCTTCGATGTCACAACATAGAGGATTTTTTATCCATAATGTAACGGTTAATATCAATATTATCATGTGAAACCATAAGACCATAAGGAACATTATGATTTAAATGAATTTTAAAAAAACCATCAATCATTGTACCATTACCAATAATAATTGAGCTTTATAATAAATAAAAAAATGTATCAAAAAACTTAAAAGCAAAACTCAAAGGTACGAGTCTCAAAATAAAAATTAAATTTCTTGAAAAACTAAGAATGTAAAAAGTTCATTTCAAATCCAAAACAAAACCAATCTTTAAAACTAATCTGTAAGCTCCTACAACTTCCATATATGAATGCATTTGATTACTAAATAGATGCTACATTTACTTTCCATCGATTTTCTTTGGTTTAGAAAACCCTGCATGGTATTCGAAACATAGATTGTAGAACCAAAGTCAATCTACCAAGTGTTATGAGAAACATCAATCATATTAGATCCGTAACACACTAAAGATGTGAGATTACATTTTTTTGCTAGCCAAGCTTAGTGTTGAAGGGATTCATTCTTTATGTGTCCCTTCTTTTTACAAAAAAAAAATACTTTGATCTTTTTTCTTAGTATAGGCAGGTATTTTTCCTTTCCTTTTCAACTTGTTAACTTGTTTCTTACCTTTATCTTGAGTCACTATATGTGCACTTTAACTTATCTCCTGGATCAATCTACATTTTTCTTGAACACATATGGTTAGAAGTTCATTAATTGACCATTTTTCCTTATACGTATTATAGAAAATTTTGAAAGATCCATAATGTGAAGTGAGAGAGTTCAAAATGAAATTTACTAGAAGGTCTCAAAAATTTCAATCTTCAATGACTTTAATTAAGTAGCTATATCTCTCATTTGCTAGATATGCTCACACATTCTTTTGGTGCCATTTAGCTTCTTTGATGATAATTTTTCCATTAGGGTGTTAGCCAATACCTTATCTGAAAATTTAAATTGCTTATCAATAGCTTTCACCAATTCCTTAACATTGTTGAATGGACCCACAAATACTAGTCATAACATGAAATTTGATGAACATCATACTAAAGTGATTAGATCATTCCCAACGTTCTTTTGTAGCAATCTCAACTATGGTACTAGCATTCGTGAATGCTAGCTACTCATCTTTAGTAAGAGTATAGTCAAGGTCCATGCACCCCAAATGAAGAGAATTTTGTCCTTCAAAATTATATAATTGTCACCACTCAAATATGGAATATCATTTTTTTCATAAAAAATAAACAAAAGTTAAATAACTGTAATTAAACAAAATTAAACACGTTTATAATAATTTATTAATTAAGTCACAACACATAACAATACGATATGTTTACCAATGCAAAACATATATAAATATATATGAATCAGGTGTCAGTAAAATCCACCTATGGGTAAAGAATTCAACATGCTATTGTTCCATAATACTATATGATGAAACTAGCAATTACTAACATTTCTTAATACCTGTAGGCAAATTAAAAAATTAATAATGTTCATCATACAAATTAATAGCCCAAATTATAAAGCAAAATTTAACTAATGAAAGAGCTCAATAGAATGCCATAGAGTTAGTAACATATAAATGGGATCTTTGATTAAAATAAGAAAAAAAGGTCCACAACAAAAAGAAATTACAATACCAAGACTTTGGGGTGAGTTGGCTAGATAGAGAAAACAAAGCTTTGATACCACATGTAAACCTATCAACTAAAATGTTTACAAAGTACATAGAGATTAAACAACAGAAAAAAAAAAAGCATATCTCTAGCCATAGCTTTTCAAATGAAAGCAGAACATTTAAAGTCTTCTAATATAGAGTAACCACGTTAGATGGATATTACATGTATTTTTGATTGCATAGATTAAGGAACTTATGGATAGTTATTTATAAACTCTTTCCATCAAAGTGACAATTACCATTTACACTACAAATACCATGGAAATAATAATGGAACATATCAAAAATTAAAAGGATAAAGATAATCCTTTCAAATAGATATTAGATTTATTTCAAATTTAAATTAATCTAAAAGATAAATATCTAATATTCTGAAAGATAAATATCTAACATATTCTATGTTAGAAAAAATAAATAAGAGAAGAAAAATAATAGAAAAAAATTTAGCTTTGAGGCATGAAGAACACTTTCTTAAGAGTAATTATACCTTTAGGATATAAAAAAGTCTCAAACTTTTCAATCAGAAGTAATGAAAAATGGTTATACTAAAAGATTTATTTATAATGAATGAACAGACATAAACTTCTATTCAGATGGTTATAATCTTTTATATAATCATGACCTTTATGAATAATAATCTATTTACATTTAAATAGTTATGACCATTTGTCATATAATAATTATTTATGTTCAAACATAATTATTTAAAATATGAATAAAATTAATACAAAAATTAATTATATTCATTAATAATTAAATCTTGTTATCTAATGTGAGATGCATCACATTCTAAACTGCCAATAATCCCCAATTAGTTAGGAATATTGGTGTTTAGTTTTTACCTTTCACACAAATAAATATTATGAATACAAGAAAATATCTCTCAATTTAAACCTTCAATTAACATATATATCTTAGAATTCTAATGAAGTTGATGGTGTCCACTAATTAAACCTTCTTTTAGTGTTAGAATTGAAGATATAACACACATAATACTTATTTATTCTTCTATCAAAAGTTTATAACTACTTTTAGTACTATTATGGTCATGTGCTTTTTCTATTCATAAACATTTATAAGAGAGACTCTAATTCTTCTTATTGAAACGGTACCACTTCTATGTTTATATAAGTAGAGTTTTCATTATGTCTCCATTGTTTTAGGCATTTAAAACTCCATTAAAATTATAAAAACTCATCATCCCTATGCAATGGATCACACTAGTTTCTAAACTTTGAATGGATCACACTAGTTTCTAAACTTTGAATGGATTTTACTAGTGCTTAATAGACATAAAACAATAACTTATTTTTTTACCCATTAAACTTTGTAATTAAAGGTTACTAATTCAAAGTTAGGTTTCCATTAATGGTGTCTAATAGCAAGGGTTTAAATCCATTATACTTGTAGTACTACTAACCAAATATCTTAGAATTTAGTTTTCTTTTATGGTAATTACCCCTACTTGAAATTGAATCTCTAATATAATCACTTCAGGCTAATATGTCCAAACTTTTCATTTTGCATATCATTTATATGCTCCAGTTATTGTTATCTCATTCTTATCATTTTAAGAAATAGTTAATTTTGGTTGTGATTACAACTCTATATTCATTAATTTCAACCATTCTATTTTTATACTTTTACACATTTTTAATACAATTATATTTCTAGTACAATTGAATAAACTTAATGAATAAACCAAATGATTTTAGTCTTGTTAAGATTTTTAAAGACCTTTTTTTATGATTTTACTTTAATAAATGTCTAAACTTATTAGTCTGTATAATTTACTCATAAAATTATATTAAAATCTTACAACACTATGGTGGTAATTTTTATTTATTTTTATTCTTATCACCTCCACTTTGTGCAAGTATGCATTCTTTTATTAAAAAATGTCTCATTCAATTATTCTAGATATTATATATACTTAATTAAATTACCATTTTATTTATCCTTTCACTATTTTTTTTAAGTAGGAGGCTTTCAAATCTACCTTTAGTAAAAGATAACTAGTAAATATCTTAATATTTATATAAAAGTTTCAAAACTTTCATATTTTAATTCAATATAAGAGTTTACATCAATAAAAAAATTTTAAATATAATCATGCTTTTATAGTCTCGTTTTAAGACTTTTATGTCAATTCATAAATACTTATATAAATCTATTTCATCATAGACACTATTAATAATTTTTTATAACCACGGACAACCATTTTCGTCACCCAAATGGATCAAATAGCATTTCTTTTATTATTATAAAAGTTTTCATATTCATAAGATCTTTGAATCACTCATGGCTTCCAAAGTAAATATACTTTGAAATTTTCACTATATAAAATCATAAATGATAAATCATTTGTACAATCCATGAATTAGACCATATACATAACAAAAACTTTTCACAACATGATCAAGATTGTGGCATCAATTTATATTATGGCTATTTTAAGCCAACCATAATAATTCACATCATACATATAAATCATGCAGATTTGGCTATTGAAGTTATCTCATTTATAATGATGGCTTTTTTGTGAAAACCAACTATCTCAAATATTATCATGAGTTTTCAATGCATATATTAATTGCCCAGTAGTCAATTCCAAGTTCATGGCTATTGAAACCTCTAAATTTAATTTCAAATTTTTTTATGAGAACTTTATTTCTCCACCATTGTGCAACTTATATATCTCTATTACTTACCAGTTTTAATTTGTCATAACATTTTCAAATATATAATAAATTCAAACTTTACTCATATGACTAGTATGCCTATGTAAAATAAGAGTCCATAGTATATTTAACTCCAATTTTAAATACTTTCACAATCATTTTGTGATCAATATGTTTATATCTAGATCATCATATCAATGCAAGTCATGAAACATGAATCCAAAGAATTATTTTCATAAAATAAAATAAACAATAATTATAATATCAATTTTGCTCATATTTCATACAAAAATTCATAATGAATTTGCATTGGTTAAATCACTGATTGGCTAACTTTAAGGCTTGCAGCTTTTACAAATCAATATTATTATCTAAGCCCATGTGTTAATATGGTGTATAACTAACCACATCTTTATCATTGTCATGAAACTATTAAAAACCTCGAGAACTTGTTCACATTTTGTTTTAATATCCTGCAAAAAGCCATTTTTTCGGGTACAAGAAGCAAAAATATCTTCATTGTCTTTAACCAATGATATATTAATTGGATGATAGCTCCATGGTCCATATCTTTCTTATATGTATAAGAAAGAAAATTTCATCTCATTCAGTTCATTTTGTAACTGTATCAATGTTCTCTATGCCATCATAAAATGGAATTAAACACATGTATGTATTGCTGCCTTTGGAACATTGAATTTGCATATTCTTTTGTAATTTATAAACATGCCTAATTAGACATTGATGAGCATCATTCAAAATGCTAGTAACTGACAAATGCTTCAATATTTCTTAATAACATGCATTTTCATTTAATCAATATCCAGTATGCGAAAAGCAACAATACTTTTTTGTAACAATTGATTAACTCTTTGATGGCAATTTATGATTTCAACTTTGTGATTGTTCACAATAAAATTTTATTTTGTAAAATCACTTCTGGTGTAATACACCTAGCAGATAAAAATACCTGTCACACTGCCCATGTTTTTTATAATAATAATTATTTGGTTTATTATCCACTAATTAATCCATGAAACATGATATCAATTTAATTTTAATTGGTTTTCATGAAAATTGAACACAAGTCAAAATTTAAATCAATAATAAATTTAAAATATATATATCAACATTTGATTTATAAGCAACCAACAAAGATAGAACCATACAAATAGCTTGACTCAACTTATTATCTCAATTTTGGTGCCATGATTTAAAAATAAAACTAATCTTGCAGCCAAATCTTATTTTATGCATATATTCTTTACTTATATCTAATTTCATGATAAATACCTTTACCTATTTTCGATTGTTTTTATAGAAATCATGAGACAATTTGTCTGTTCTATATATAACCAAGACATGATAATTAAATAATGGACCATTCCATTAGAACCCAATTTAATTCGTTACTTTATAACAAGTGATAATTCTTTTAGTCATAGATCAATTCATGTCTTTCTCTTTTATGTTTTCAGGCTATTTTCCATCTCAGTCTTTATAAGCATCGATTTTTCAAATAGATATAATACAATTCATTAAACCCAATTGTGGAGTCAATTTCAGTATATGCATAAACTTATACAATGTAATCAATATTTTACATATTGTGTTTTGACTTTACACACTAATAAAATAAATTGTTAACATGTTTATCTCATTCAATCAATCCTTTTACCAGTAATTATGCAAAAAATAAATTACATACCTCTAAAGAAGATCTTTATGAACATTAACATTTTGGTCCATAAAAACATTGATTCTTTGACACCGTGAGTCTTTTCTAATACTGATCTCCAAATCATGCCAATTTTTTCCTTGTATCTTCCTTATGCAAAATATAACTTTCTTATAACTGCCTTTAAATTGTTAAAAAAAATAAATAAGAGAAGAAAAATAATACAAAAGAATTTTGGCTGTAAGGTGTGGATAACACTTTCTTAAAGATAATTATGCATTTAGGATACAACAAAGCCTCAAACTCTCCAATTATAAGTAGTGAAAATGGTTATACTAAAAGATTTATTTACAATGAATGAACAGACATAAACTTCTGTTCAAATGGTTATGATCTTTTGTATAATTATGATATTTATGAATAATAATCAATTTATATTCAAATAGTTATGATTATTTGTCATATGATAATTATTTGTATTCAAACATAATTATTTGAAATATGAATAAAATTAATACAAAAATTAATTTTATTCATCAATAATTAAATCTTTCTATCCAATATGAGATGTATCACATTCTAAATTATTAATATTATATTTTATTTTTTACGAATTAGTATTTTTGTGGGTATCTTATATTTCAAATTGTTATAAGTTTTTTTTTTTAACTTTTGTAATAAGTATTTCAAATTATATTTCAAAATCCAAGATTTGTAAAACAGTTTGATGTAATTCTAACTGAATTTATAATTTTTTATTGTTTAAAATTAAAATTAAAGTAAAAAAATTGTGTAATTTATGAAACAAAAATATATATATATATAAATAAGGGATCAATTTACATTATTATAAAATTAAAAAACTTTTGTATTTTTAAAATTTTTAATTTCAATAGATCTAAAAATGAGTTTTTCTCATATTTTTTAGATTTATTAAAATTAATAATTAAAGAATATAAAACTTTTTAATTTTATGTTGATATAAAATAATTCTTCTTTTAAATATATGTTAATATATTCCATGTTTTCTCGTGATAAAGAAAAGGAAGCTTATCACAAAGGTAAACACGTAGGCTAAAAAGAGGTAAAAGAGTACTTGTCTTTTACTCTTTTCCAATTTTGTTCAATCATTTCATGTGAGCTTTGAAGTATCCGTAGTTGATTTTTCTTCTGTGTTTTTTTTTTTTTTTTCTTTATTGTTCATTTTCAAAGATCGATCCTTTTCGTTATCTTTACACATCCGTGGTGCATGCAATTTCTTTATACTCCTCCAATTTGGATGATATTTATTTTTTCTTTTTTGGAATTATGTTAAGGCTATGTCTGGAGTACCTGAAATTCTTTGTCATACCAAACTAATAAAAGACATGTTAGTAAAGGGCGAAAAATATTATTCTAGCCAAAAAAAAAGGTAGGAAAAATATTAAACAACATCTAGATAGAAGATGTTTGGGTTTTGGACCGACCTCCCATCCCTATCTTATTATTATATACTATATATAAAACAAATTAATCTTAGAGATATTATATTTTATTTATAATAATAATGTTGTATAAAAGTTAATGAGAATTTTATAAAAATCTTGGATCTATCAATCAGTACAGCGGCGTGCATCTAAAATTGCTACACCCAAATTTACGTAAATGCACATGAACATATTAGACGAAAAAAAGAAAAAAGAATTTTTGCTTAAAATAATTAAAATTAAAAAAAAATTTTGATGCTGTCTGACCGGACAAGATGGGATTTTTTATTTGTATGCAGCGTGTTCAAGATCTTTCGCCTTCTCCTTTCTTCTTTCATGCTTGGATCTCTTTCGACTCAATGTTTAGTCTTTGTTTTAATTATTAAAATTTCGACTTAAATTTGATCATTTAAATATTATATAATAATATAAGATAAAAATTATACAAAAAAGTGATGTAATTTAAAATTTTAATAAAAATTAGATAAGAGTTTAACAAAAATTAAATATTTTATTTTATATATTTTTTTGGTCAATATAAATTATAATATATAATTTTTTATATAAAATATAACAAAAATGCATAAATTATTAGTTGTTTATATAATATAAATATACCAATTATCAAATTTAAATTTCACGTAATTCAAGATATTTAATATAAATAAATTTATGATTAAAAAATATATGAATAAATCTTATATCGGCATTTCTAGTATTTTTCTTTAAAATAATTAAAGTACTAATATTTTATTTCAAAAACAATAAATAATAATGTTTAGATAAAAAATTTATTTGATATAATAATTTTAACAAGTATATTTTAATCTATATTGTTAAATTCACAAATTCATATAATTGTATTAATATAAATGTTATTTCATCTGAATTAGATTTGATAATTCGTGTATCTGTATTATATTTTTTTATATCAAATAAGTACAAAATATAAAAATTATTATGTTACAAATCATGTTAACATATAAAATATGTTTTTTTTTTACCAAATTTATATATAAATTTTACTAAAATTTTAAATTGTATCATTTCAATGTATTTTTTATAATTTTTGTGTAACATTTAAAATTATCATGTCTAAATCTAATTAGGATATGGAAATTGAGCAAACATTTTATTTATAATTAAATTAGATTAGAATAATATATAATATTATATTACTAAATACGAAAGTACCTAATAAGTATTGTTTATATGGATATTTATGTGGATAATTTTACTATTTGACACATAAAAAATTATTCAAAAAATTTGCTTACTTGGATATTTACATTGATAGCTTTTAATAATCATATATATATATATATATTATAAGGTATGTTATAAATATGTAGATGTGTATGTCTATATGAAGAACTTATTTTTATGACATGTAAGATATATTTCAAATTCAAATAAAAAATTAATATTTATTTTTAAAATTTAAAAATATCTAAAATAAACAATCAATCTAATACACATTACAATCACAAATCAATTTACAAATAGCTTTTTTTAATTTAAAAATCTCGAATATAATTTTTATCTTCATAAATTTTCTTATAATTGTCTTTTATTATTTACTTTTTAAAATTAAAAAATACACATATTACTTATTATATACTACTTTTAAATTCGAAAGATAGTTAGCAATTTTAGAGTCATCTATGCCTCCTTGTTTGTCATTAAAAATTCCCATAAATAGATCGTGTATCCTTTATCAGTATTTTTATTTTATAACTTTTCTTTTAAAGGTGTATTACCATTGTGATTTTATTCTTAAAAAATTATTTATTTATTTATTTTTATTTTAACATGCATCTACTAAACATTTACATATTTTATTCAACAATCAAGATCGCAAAAATATTGAAATATTTTTTATGAATATATATATTTTTTAAATATATACTTTGTTCTTCTTTAAAAAATAATTTTATGTATGTTAAGTTTTTTTATATACATCTTCTTATCTTTTTAATTTTTCAACATTTTGATTAAAACTTTAATAGTAATGATATGTCCAATAATTTTTTATAATTTAATTACCTTTTTATTTAAATTTTTTTTTTTAATTTCAATAGAAATGATTTTTCAAAAACTCCAATGGTGATATGGTCCAAGAGTAAGCATACTTCATGATAAAATCCAAAGCACATTCAATTCAATTCATTATTTTTTTATTTTACTTATTTATGATATTTACAATAATAAAAATAAACATAAATTTAATTTGTGTTTATACATATATATATATATATAATTAATCTATCCAGTGAGAAATATGAAAAGAGAAATGATAAATCTCGAAATTCCATAAAAAATAAGGGGCAATTAAAGACCAATAATTTAAATATCACAATTTCACGGACCCCACGGTTCCCTCACCTCCCGGCGTTGCCCCATATCGCACGTGACAGTCCCCCAATCCCCAACTTTTACGACGTGTCCATTCCAGAACCTGCCAAGCGGCCACTGATGAAGATAAATCGCCGTATAGAGCTAACGGAGTCTAGTCTGGCCCCTGATCTCATAATTTTTTATGGTTTTCAACTTTCGACTCGCTGTCGCTGGTGCAAAAGCCCATAACCAGTCTCAATTCAAATCATCAATTTGCTGAACACAAACCAAAAAAAAAAAAATTTTGTTTCTTCTTGATTCTTCTCAAGAATCTGATCGTATATTCTTTCCATTTCTCCCATAAAGAATTCCATTTCTCCCATAAAGATTTCCAACTCTTTCAAGGTAATTTTTCACAGATTCATTATCTCTAAACACTTCATCATTCATACAAATCTTTGATATCCAGAATTTTACTTACATTTGGTAATTTTAGTTTGTTTCTATTTCTTTTGCGAAATTATCGAAGAATTATTATGTTTAATGGTGAATTCTTTCCTTTTGCTTCGGTTTTGCTCCGTTCAGTTACCGATCAGGTGTTAGAAACAAAAAAAGGTTGATCATCACGTATTTGGAAATGATTCGATTAACAATATTATTTTTTGCAATATACATTTTTGAATTACTGTTGAAATTCTTCAGGGATACGAAGTCTTAACAAGGAAGATGAGTAATAGCGTAGGCCATAATTTGACACAGCAGCATTTCCTCCGTCCCACGGTTTTAGAGCATCAAGGCAAACTCAAAAATTCTTCTGGCGTCCCTATAAATTTCTTCTGTGCCACTGCTTCTCTGAATCAATTACCAGCTCAGCCACACAAGTATAAAATATCCACAAAATTTTATGGTAACAGTATTAGTGAGAGGAAACAGAAATTAGCCATGGGGAGCCAACGGGCTGTTAAGTTCATCCCTCGAGCCGTGTTAGCCACTGATCCGGCTTCTGAGGTTAAAATCTGTCTTTGAATTTTAAACCTTTTTTGCAGTTCTTTATTGTGTTTTTGTTTTTTTTTTTTTTTTTTGACAGAAAATAAAATATTGCTTTGATACAAAATGTACCGACTTAAAGTTTGTGTTTTGTTTTAGTTTTTTAGCTTTTTGGTCTAAGTGCTTATTATGTAGTTTCATTAATCCCTCAATTGAACTTATTTCACTTTGCTTTTTTCAAATTTGAGGATTAGGGATTCTTTCACTGGATCACTCCCTAAACTCTTGAAATCTAGGATCAATTTATTGTAACTTTAGTGCTTGACCATGAAGGCATAGAAACCGGCTATGCTATCTCCCTTGTAAGTATGAACAAGCATTGACCATGAATTGAATAAAACAAATATTTCGTGATCTACACAAAAGAACTATATTGGATAAGTATTTTATTGGCGCTTCCCTGTTTTCTTGAAGATCATTTTTAAAATACTATTTGTTCCTTTCCTGAGTGGAGATGCATGAAGAAGCATTCATATTTTTTTGAAGCAAAACCAACCATATCCGAATTGATTTCCTTTTTCAGAATTTTGCATGTGTTAGTAGGTTAACAGAGTTGTGTTGTTTGATTTATCTTCAAAATTTTGACAAATTCTTACTTTGCTGCAGCATCTCGGAAAATTCAACATTGATGGGATTATTGAATTGCAGGTAGTTATAGCGTGGTGTTAAATACTTTGCACCAACTCATATACTCTGTCTAAACCACTGGTTAGATTGACATTAGTTTGGTATTTATAGCTTCTTTGTGTCTTATAGTGACACAAGATTCACCCTTTTTTAATTGAGCAGGTTGATGCTAGTGCTTCTACTTCAGGGTCTATTACACAAGTACATTTTAGAATCATGTATAGTAGTGACTCTTTGCTCTTGCACTGGGGTGCGATACGTGATAGAAATGAGTAAGTTCACTTGTACCAGTTGGTGATTATGTTAACGTTACATTTGATTTTGATGTTTAAGTGTTGATATTTGGGTTTCATCATTACAGTTTGAGAAACTCTGTTTCTTTTTATTTTTTCGTTTTACAGAAAGTGGGTACTTCCTTCACGTCAACCAGAAGGGACCAAAAACTACAAGAATAGAGCCCTAAGAACTCCATTTGTGAAGGTTAGTGCCAAAAAACAAAACAAAAAGTCACTTTTGAAAATCCTAACTGACAACTAGTTGTTTATTCTGTCTACATATTGCTTTTCTGTAGTCTGGCTCCAGTTCGTATTTAAAGTTACAAATTGATGACCCTCAGATACAAGCTATCGAGTTTCTCATATTTGATGAAGCCCAAAATAAATGGCAAGTATCCAATGGTTTTGTTTTTACTGCATTTGTACATGTAAAATGAATTTGCTGTTTTTTCTCTTCCTATTTTCCATTTGCAGGATAAAAAATAGTGGCCAGAACTTTCACGTAAAGTTACCCAGGAGGGAGACATTGATTTCAAACATTTCAGTTCCTGAAGATCTTGTTCAGATTCAGTCATATTTGAGGTGGGAGCGAAAGGGTAAACAGATGTATACTCCTGAGCAAGAGAAGGCAAGTAATAGGTTTAATAATTTATACAGTTTATTTGCTCATTGTTAAAGTTAAGTCATGCATTTCAATTTGTTCTTCTTTTTTTGTCCTTTCCTCTTGTTCCATTTCCCCTTATCCTTTTGATTTGAAGTGAATTAATTGATGTTTGGTTCTTGCATATTTAACTTTCCTGCTCCATCAAATTAGTCCACAGAAGTAGGTTTCAGGGATTCTTGTTTGCTTTATCTGTTCTAAGTGTTAATGTTCCCTGTTTTGTGTGGAATTAATTAACACTTAAAAACTAATTTTTCTTCCTGTACCAGATTAGGAGCTTCACTGATGTGCTTTTAGCAGACTATTTTTTCATGGAGTGAAGCATTTTATTCTACATCTGATAAAATTTTCATTCATGCCCCAGTATTGATTAAGAAATAGTTTTGGCTGCAATACATTAGTTTCAACTCTTTTGTTTAAAAATTCAAGAAATATTCTGTGTTCTTGTTGTTGTTTCATTTTAGACTTTTCAGTTACAGGTGCAGCAATCGTAAGAGAAAAGCTGGATTATCATTTATTAATGCATGTATCCAAATCATGAATTATAGAATTCTTTCCTCCTTTAAATCTCTGAAGAAATATGAAATATTACTATTATTTTTGGATTTTGTGCATCATAGGAGGAGTATGAAGCAGCTCGTGCTGAGCTTTTTGAGGAAATCGCCAGGGGTGCTTCTGTGGAAGACATCCGAGCAAAACTAACAAAAACAAATGGACAAGAATATATGGAGACTTCTATCCAAGAGACAAAGAACAAGATACCTGATGATCTTGTCCAAATACAAGCCTATATACGATGGGAGAAAGCAGGGAAGCCTAATTATTCCCCAGAGCAACAACTTGTAATTTTCTGATCTCTGTCTAACTGGATTTTAAGATTCTTTTTTGTTTGAAGACCTTAGGTAATAAAGACAATTGGACTAGGTGATTGCTCATTTGCTTTTAAAAGATTAATGAGGCTATCGTTTTTTGCATGTACTAAATACTGACTCAAGCACTGTTTCAATAATTAGAGGGAATTTGAGGAAGCAAGGAAAGACTTGAAATCTGAACTAGAGAAAGGTGTATCTCTTGATGAAATTCGAAAGAAGATTACTGAAGGAGAGATAGAGACTAAGGTTTCAAAGCAGCTGCAGAACAAAAGATATTTTAGTATTGAACGAATTCAGCGCAAGGAGAGGGATTTGATGCAACTTGTTAACAAGCATGCAGTAAAACCTGTTGAGGGAAGTATCTCTGTTGAACCAAAACCTTTGACAGCCATTGGACGCTTAGCTAAGGAAAAGGAAATGGATGGCAGCCCTGTTATGAACAAGAAAATTTACAAAATTGGTGATTGGGAGCTTTTGGTAAGACAACAAGTGTTTCTTTGATTCCGCCTTCTCTCTTTAAGGGTGGTCACTTGCAAAAGTCTTTAAAGTTTTGACTCCTTCCTAATATTCCAGGTACTTGTGACCAAACCTGCTGGTAAGACAAAGATTCACTTAGTTACCGATTTTGAAGAACCACTTACCCTTCACTGGGCTTTATCCAAAATGGCTGGAGAGTGGCTGGTAAGATCATTTAAAACTGTTACACTCCTCAGGAAGTCATTGGACTCTGGGATTGAATCACTATTTCTTTCATGTAAATCTCAGACTACTTTATTTTAACATTTTTCAGCCACCACCTCCCGATGTTCTCCCTCGTGGTTCAGTTTCTTTGGATGGAGCTGCTGAATCACAATTTTCAACAAACTCTTCTGCTGATCTTCCTAAACAGGTTTACTAAGTAGATTTCAATCTTAAAATGTGTGCCTTAGGACTGAAGTTCAATAATACACACAAGTTAGATTTACTGAGGTTTAACATACAATAAGATACACAAACGTGTCCTTGTATTCATATCCTGAAATTGTCCTTAGGTGCAATGCTTTGAGATGGAAATTGAGGATGGTAATTTTAAAGGGATGCCATTTGTTCTTCTGTCTGGTGGGAAGTGGATAAAAAATAATGGCTCTGACTTCTATGTGGAGTTCAGCCAGAGATTCATGCAAATTGGAAAGGTTGTTTCTTGTTGGTGATTTCAACCAGGAAATTTTTGGGTGTATCTACATATTTTACATATATTATTTTCTGTTTGAAGTGCCTTCATGTATGATTAACTGGATTTTTCTTGAAAACACAAGGATGCTAGTGATGGCAAAGGTACCTCAAAGGCTTTGTTGGATAGAATAGCTGAGATGGAGAGTGAGGCGCAAAAGTCTTTTATGCACCGGTCAGTGAACTTCTGGGACTTAGACTTCATTTTTGTCATCAACTTTATCTCATTTGATGATATTGTGCAGTTATTTTAGTTATCATTGTAGCATGAAATATTAATATAATTTGTGTTTAGCTTCTGGAAGACTACAATGAAATAGTTCTAAGATTCCATGCCACTTGGATATGTCTCTCCTTTCCTCGCAAATGCAGATATTTTGTCCATCTTATGGGCATATTATAGACAAAGCTGGTTACTCAAATTAAAAAGGAAGCAATTTAATATCTTCCTTTGAGTTTTGACTGTTTATTTCTCACACATCATGCTTTGAGTGTTTCTTTTTTGGAACCTACCCTACTTAGAATCAGTAGGACCTGCACAAAATCCAAGATGTAATGTGTTTTAGGAAATTTAGACTTATGCAGTTTTTTTTTTTTTTCCTTACCTTTAATTTCATTAAAAATTTGAAATCTGTTCAAATTTGTTGCAAAACTTATCTAGGTTCTTCAAATGTAATTGAATTGCTAGTTACTGGCAAATGCTCATTTCCCTTAACCATCCCTCCACTTCCCAAAAGGATCTTGCTTTCATTAATAGACTCTCTCTTTTGCTAAAAGTAAGATCATTGTTTCAATAAAATTTAGTTCAAATTGTGATATCTTGCCTTACAGTTGGCTAAACATTTACAGGAGATCTCACTATACTTGTGATAGTGGAACAATAGAAAAAAAAAGGCAAAGATGTTCAAAGCATATTGTTTTCCTTCCTTACACTGATACTAAATATTCTCAAAATGCATGCAAATCGATTTTTTTGCTATGTTCCCTTCAGTTGCATAATAATGAACATAATTATGATGCCTTCCATCCTTGGATGATGGTAGAGCTTCTGAAATCTTAGTCTCTCTTGGGCACATGCAAGTTTTTGTCATGTGTGTGTCCTTTTGGCTCCATGTCTTGCTAATGGTTTCATGTTTGACATGGAGATTGAAATTTCACTCCAGCAGATTATTCAGTTAACTTCTAAAATCTTCGCATCTATCTTAATGCACTCCTATTTTACTTGACATGCAATTATGCTGAGACTTGTGTGTTGTTAATTATATTCAGTTGCTTCTTGTTCTTCATAAGTCTTGCTGTTTCCCTTTTTAGGTTTAATATTGCATCAGACTTAATGGATCAAGCCAAAGATACTGGTGAATTGGGCCTTGCTGGGATCTTAGTGTGGATGAGGTTTATGGCTACAAGGCAGCTCATATGGAACAAAAACTACAATGTGAAACCACGGTACAGATTAGATATTTTTTGAGATTATGAGTGGTCAATCTTTTGTACAAATTTTCCATTGTCATGCCTGATGTTCATATGAATGCAAATGTAGTAATTTTTATTTTGTGCAGCGAGATAAGTAAAGCACAGAATAGACTCACGGACTTGCTCCAGAGTATCTACACCACTCATCCACAGCACCAGGAGCTTTTGCGCATGATTATGTCTACTGTTGGTCGTGGAGGTGAAGGTGATGTGGGACAAAGAATTAGGGATGAAATACTGGTCATCCAGGTCAATCTTGAAGAATGGGTTACTTTCATTTCCACTTTTTTTTTTGTTATTATTTTGTATTTACTTGAACTGTTATCTATCTGTTTCAGAGAAATAATGATTGCAAGGGAGGAATAATGGAGGAATGGCACCAGAAGTTACATAATAATACAAGTCCAGATGATGTTGTAATCTGTCAGGTATCAGATATTTGAATGTAGAGAAAATTCTTTAGTTTCCATCAGCTAACAGAACATGTTCTTGCAGGCATTGATTGATTACATTAAAAGTGACTTTGACATCAGTGTCTACTGGAAGACTCTAAATGAGAATGGATTAACAAAGGAGCGCCTTTTAAGTTATGACCGTGCTATCCATTCTGAGCCAAGTTTTAGGAGAGATCAGAAGGATGGTCTTTTACGTGATCTTGGACATTATATGAGAACCTTGAAGGTCTGTTACTTAAACCGTTATGGTTGTATTCACTACAATGTTCCTGATCCATCATCAGCACCTTTATGTGTGTAGATGATATTATAATAGGCACCCAATTCACACATTGCTTCTAAGGACTATCATTCTGTTCTTAAGCTGTACTTTTATCTCATTGTCTGTTTTCGCTTTTGATGCACATGTTTATGTTTCATCTGCTCTCTGCTTATACTGAATTAATTTCCTTCAATTTCTTTCTTTTGGCTTATATAATTTATAATTTCTATTCTAATTGTGATTTATGCACAGGCGGTTCATTCAGGTGCAGATCTTGAGTCTGCTATTTCAAATTGCATGGGCTACAGAGCGGAGGTAATATTAGAATTAGGATGAAATTACCTGGACAAAGAATTATTGTCAGCATTTGACAAGAGCTTTGTTTGTGTTCAGGGTGAAGGTTTCATGGTTGGGGTGCAAATAAATCCTGTAGCTGGCTTGCCATCAGGATTTCTAGTAAGTTATAATTTTATCTTCAGTTTTCTTTCAAATATTCTCTGCTTTTTTTTTTTTTCCCCTCAAAAAGTTGATTATATATTTGAGATACACAAATAACAGGAATTGCTTCAGTTTGTCCTTGGACATGTTGAAGACAGAAATGTAGAAGCCCTGCTTGAGGTGTGTGATGTTTGATTGGAAATCTAATCACTATGCCCATTTATTTTCTCCATCTACGTTGATCAATCCTCTTTCAACTTTCCTTTCACAGGGTTTGCTTGAGGCTCGTCAAGAGCTTCGACCGTTGTTGTTGAAGTCTAGCAATCGTTTGAAGGATCTATTATTTTTGGACATTGCCCTTGACTCTACTGTTAGGACCGCTATTGAAAGAGGTTATGAGGAGCTGAATAATGCTGGACCAGAGGTAAATCCTGTCATCTTCACCATATCCTATGTACCACTCTGTGCAATGCTCTTTACTGATTAGTATCTCTCTCTATCACTAGGCATGGTGGATGATCTTATTTCCATCTATGATGTATATCAATTCCTGATTAGGCTTCTTGTGCATCTTGCAGAAGATGATGTATTTCATCACTCTTGTTCTAGAAAACCTTGCACTTTCATCGGATGATAATGAGGATCTGGTCTACTGCTTGAAGGTAAAATACTTTCTATCATACAGAATTGTGATGGTTCTTATTTCTTAAGGGCATTTACTAAGTCAATCTTCCTTCTTCCTGTGACTAATGGCCAGATGCACCATTTTGAAATTAATCACTGGCATATTCATGTGCATGGATTGCCTTTCTTAAGTACTTTGCAAAAAGAGAAAATTTCAAGATCTCCATGAAAGTGCTTCTGTTATGGCATGTCATAATACAAATGTTTGTGTGTGTGTTTAGATCATGGATAATAACTGTTACTTCATTACTTATGCAGGGATGGCATCATGCCATGAGCATGTGCAAGAGTCAAAGTGGTCACTGGGCACTGTATGCAAAATCAGTGCTAGACAGAACTCGCCTTGCACTGGCTAGCAAGGCTGAGTGGTACCAGTGTATTTTGCAACCATCAGCAGAATATCTTGGATCATTGCTTGGAATAGACCAGTGGGCTGTATGTTATTAATTGTTTTAAATCTCAAACTTAGTTGGTCACTGTAAATTTCCTGCAGTTACTTGATGTTGATCTCATTAACCAAAATGGAAAGATAAAGTACATTAGTTGAATTTTCTTCCAGATCAAGATATTTACTGAGGAAATTATCCGTGCTGGATCAGCTGCAACTTTATCCTCGCTTATTAATCGACTTGATCCTGTTCTTCGGGAGACTGCTCATCTTGGCAGGTAGTTATTATAATCATTGCCCTGCTAACTAACTCATAATTAGAAAATATTGGCAGTGAAACAATCTCTTATGCAATTATATCTAGGCTCAATTCATTTATGCTATGTTTGGAAAGATGAATTTGAGAGGGTGGATTTTGGATTATTTTTCTATATAAATTGTGAGAATGAAATGCATATACTATGCACAAATTATTTAGGATGCAATATGGTTATATATTTGAAAGGTATAAAAAGATGATTCTAAATTCAAAAATACCTATAGGTATTGCAAATTCATCACTAAATAGGCATCCAACCAAGCCAAAAGAATCATGGAGTTTATATTTGCATTTGCTTTATTGCACAATTTGCACTAATTTTGAAATCCAAGTTACCTAACGCAATCTTAAGGAGATTTTGGCATTGGATTAAAGAATATCAGACTGTCATTTCTTGAGCTTACTAATTCAACTTCTGTCCTGCAACAGTTGGCAGGTTATTAGTCCAGTTGAAGTTGTTGGATATGTCGATGTCGTAGATGAGCTGCTTGCTGTACAGAATAAATCTTATGACCGGCCTACTATTTTAGTGGCAAAAAGTGTAAAAGGAGAGGAAGAAATTCCAGATGGTACAGTTGCTGTGTTGACACCTGACATGCCAGACGTTTTGTCACATGTTTCTGTCCGTGCAAGAAACTGCAAGGTGATTGCATGGTGTATTGAGATTTCTCTATAGCTGATAATTGACTGTGTATTGAGGTATAATATCACCTGCAGGTTTGCTTTGCTACATGCTTTGATCCTAATATTCTGGCTGACATCCAAGCATACCAAGGGAAATTGCTGTGCCTAAAACCTTCGCCTGCAGACGTAGTTTATAGGTACTGCTATCTCTAACTTAATTCTGAATATGTCTAATACATCATTTATCATAAGGGTAAATTAAACAAGTCCGTCTAATACATCATGTATCATTAGGTGAAATTAAACAAATCCCTTGTTTTCATATATGCAAAAGTAATTTGAATCTCTTTCTCTCTTTCATGCATTCATTAGTGATGTGAAGGAGGGTGAGCTAGCTGATTCAAGTTCAAGTAACTTGAAGGGAGATGGTCCGTCATCTATTACTTTGGTCAGAAAGCAGTTTGGTGGTAAATATGCCATATCAGCAGAGGAATTTACACCTGAAATGGTTAGGCTTGCAAAATCAGATTCACCTCCAAAACTTCATTTTTTCCCTTCTAAACCTGCAGAGTTTCAGTGAGATTGAATATTGAAGTATTTATAGCTCTTTCCATGCTATATCTCTGAACTATGTTTATGGTTCGTGTATGACTAATTTATGCATTGGGACTCATTTTTTCTCCTAGGTTGGTGCTAAATCACGCAATATCTCATATCTGAAAGGAAAAATACCATCTTGGGTTGGGATTCCTACTTCAGTTGCCCTTCCATTTGGAGTATTTGAGAAGGTTCTTGCCAATAAAGTAAACAAGGTTATTCTTATTCTGAACTTCAATAATGTCTCCCTGCTTTCTAAATGCATGTGCAGCTGCAATTTGTTTACAATGACCTCTGTCAGGGTTTTCAGTTTTCCTTTTTTGTTAAGTAGCTTTGTAAACTTACATTGGTATCAAAATCAAGCTCCTGGATTTTTACCATTGTGTGGCCAACTGAGATTTTCTGAAGCAGGTTTGCAAGTAAACCAGTGATATATAAGTTAAATCTGACTGAGAATATTCCCCAAAGCTTCTAAATGCCATTTCCTTTACATCTTAAAATTGTAAGAGAAAAAAAAAAGTATGGCTGATATTTGATTGTGATTTAACTACTTTGGCTTCAGATTGGGGTGTGAAATTTCTTAGAGCACTTAGTGCCTCTAGACTTAGTATACTTAGAACTTAAAAACAATTGATAAACAAGATTATTCCAAAAATAATAATAATAATAATAATAATAATAATAATAATAAAAATAATAATAATAATAATAATAATAATAATCAATTGGCTGCTGCAAAATATGTTCACTAGTGTCAATAATCATTTAGGGTACTCTATTTTACTTGTCAAGATAGCCCTATTATCTGACAGTTTATCTCCTATTCTCTCCTCCTTAATTCTCAGGAAGTGGATGAGAAGTTGCAAATATTGAAGAAAAAGTTAGGAGGAGGAGACTTTGGTGCACTTGGGGAAATTCGTCAAACTGTTCTACAGCTGGCAGCACCACCCCAATTGGTATGTATTTTACTGATTGAGCTTAAGATGTTTCTTCTGCTAAGCTTTCATTCCCTATTTGTTACTTGTTAGCATCATTAGAAGCCATGATTATCTCCTTACACTTGTTTTTGTGGAGTTATATGGAAAGTTTTCATTTGTCCAAATCCTTTGTTTGACTAAGAAAAATCTCCCTTCTCAAATCTCCCTATCTATTACCTATATTTTCACATAAATCAGAAAATTTTCAAGAATTTTATGCCTTTGTTGATAATCTTTAAGAAATTGATAGCACTTGAATCCAAGAATTCTCTGGGAGCCCGTTGGTCAGATTTATTTCAATTTCTTATTACCTTTAGGTGCAAGAGCTGAAGATCAAGATGCAGAGTTCTGGAATGCCTTGGCCTGGAGATGAAGGTGAACAGAGGTGGGAGCAAGCATGGACTGCTATAAAGAAGGTATACCATTTTTCCTGAATGGGAAAAGAGCAGATCCCTCAAATTTTTTATTTCTATATCATGCCACTTTATTTGAATAGTGTCTATTCAATAATTATACTCCATTAACCGCAATTATAGTATCAGGACTAGCAATATCATTACATTACTTTTAAAGTTCTATCAACGTTTCTAGGCTAGCATGGTGTGTGCTAGGCAGGCACTAACTTCCTCAATTCTTGCTAACTGCTATATTCTATGATTTATTTTCACTCGCGCCACCCTGAAGATGAATTAATTCTTGTAAAAGCACGGTGTGTAACCAGCGTATTTTATTTCATTAAAAATAAACTACTTTGATTTCCTAAATTATTCTTGTTTTCACAACCAAAGAGCTGAAAGTAGCAGGATTGTTGTTAGGCAGTCGTATTATGCATTTGATCTAATTTCTTTTCTCTGTATTTTCATCTCCATTTTTGGATCCCGGGGATGCTTTTCAAACTGTAAACTAGCTATATTATGGATCAAAATTAGAAATATTTGTACACACTATTTGGATTTTGGAAGCAAACTATAGAGAAAAAAATAAAAGGGAAAACCTTTTATTTGTCTTATGAATTATGTTCTTTGTCCTTTATATTTTGTTTAAACATCCAAACAATAAGAGCATACCCTTTTCATTTTGCATTTTTTTTCTTCCAATATCCTTTATATTTTGTTTAAATATCTGAACAAGAATTTTTGGCATACAACCACATTTTCTTTTTTTTTTTTTGTAACTTCACCTTTCAAAACTTGTTCCTTCTATTCACATAATTCTAAATTTAGGTGCTTTGCAGGCTTGCAGTCATAGATTTCTATTTTGATGTATAGCATTGACTATTTATCACATGCATTCAATC
This sequence comes from Durio zibethinus, assembly GCF_047325235.1. NCBI lineage: Eukaryota > Viridiplantae > Streptophyta > Magnoliopsida > Malvales > Malvaceae > Durio > Durio zibethinus. Next base: position 32,410,878 of record NC_143165.1, read on the forward strand.
TAGGTCTGGGCTTCGAAATGGAATGAGAGAGCATATTTCAGCACCAGGAAAGCCAAATTAGACCACGAATACCTCTGTATGGCTGTCCTGGTTCAGGAAGTAATCAATGCTGATTATGCATTTGTTATTCATACTACTAATCCATCTTCAGGGGACTCATCTGAGGTCTATGCTGAGGTATTTATCTCCATTTATCATCTCTTGTCATGCTCTCATGTAATTTTTTCTCCTCAAGGAAGAAAGAGTAATTATTTGCACTCTGTTTGACAATAGGTGGTGAAAGGACTTGGAGAAACTCTCGTTGGAGCTTACCCAGGTCGTGCTTTGAGTTTTGTTTGCAAGAAAAACAATCTCAACTCTCCTCAGGTAAAACATGCCTGCAGATTTAATAGAAGATTTTACTTAAATTGGATATTGAAGCATGATAAATATGAAGTTAATATTGTTTATGCCATTAACAAAGTAATTCAGAATAAGTGAATCGTCAGTACAGTGCCTGTTATCGTATTTGTTGACATAAAATTAGATATGATCACAAAGCCACTATCATCTCTGCTAAATGATTTCCAAGATATTTCAGGTATTGGGATATCCAAGCAAACCAATTGGTCTCTTCATAAGACGTTCTATTATCTTTAGATCTGATTCAAATGGTGAAGATCTAGAAGGTTATGCGGGTGCTGGCCTTTATGATAGGTAATCTCCATCCAAACTATCATGCACAAAGAGGAAGATGTGCATATTATTTGATGTGTTTGGCTTTTCCTTTTGTCTGCTGGGGCACCAAAAGAGAGGTTGGGATTGTGCTATCCTTTATGGATAACTGTCCATCTTTCTGAATTGCTGGTGAAAATGTTCAACCCCTGATCTACAACCGTGGACTTGTCACCAGCCTTTCATGGACGCATAAAAACTTTCCAGAGGCTGATGTTCATGTATGGGGCTGTGGTTGGATTTTTTGCTAGTAACTGTTTTTCTAGAGTCTAGAGATACCTCTATAGGGCTATTTACTTTGTTCTATGCAGGTACATCAGAATCTTTGAACATTTACGGTTCAACCGCCATCCTTTTTCTTCAATTCCTAAGCTATGACTGAACGCTAATAACCAGCCTCTTTATGGACAAATAAAGACTTTTCGGAATGTCTTTGATTAGATACTGAAAATGCTATTCTTGCCTAGCCTAGTACTTTGGTTCTTGGTCCCCATCAGCCTTTTTCTTTGTCACCATCTAATCAATGTTAAAAAATTTCCTGGTCGAAGGAAATTTGTCAAGAATTTGTTTTTTGTCATATGGTTTTGTTTGGTTCTTTTTATTTTTTTTGTGAATTTCTAGCTCAGTAATGCATTTCCTTTTGTGCAGTGTGCCGATGGATGAAGAAGAGAAAGTCGTGCTCGACTACCCATCAGACCCTTTGATAAATGATGCCAACTTTCAACAATCAATCCTTTCTAGCATTGCTCGGGCTGGAAATGCTATCGAGGAACTGTATGGATCTCCTCAAGACATCGAAGGTGTCATCAGGGATGGGAAGGTCTATGTTGTCCAGACAAGACCCCAGATGTGATTATACTTATTCTTTAGACTGTAATCATTCCTTTGGCTGTCTTTTTGCCTATGCCAAGGTTGTTATACGAGGAAAAAAAATAACAAAGAGCAACCGAAGAAAAAGGATGCAGGAAATGAAAAAAATAAATGACTATACATGAACTACAAATGTTTCCAATTGCTTTAATTTGGCGAAATAATGTTTTATGATGTCAATGCCTATTAACTTATAATTAGCAAACTCCACCATAATCAACTGTTTGAATTTCATTTGTCTTCTCAAACAACAACCTGAGGAAGAGGAATAATGATATGTCATTTACCTTTTAAATTATTTGGTCAGCTTTCAACATTAATTGGTTTTCTACATACAAGGCATGATGCAGAAAACAATTAACAATATTTGAGATACAATGTCGATTGAGATTTGCGTTGAAAGACAAATTCTGCTTAAACAAGACAATGAATTTCCTAGTAAGAATTACCATAAGAATTACCACTTTTCGGTGGAAGTAAACCGGACTGAGCATTTCATTTTATTTAAATCTTTTAAACAGGGAGGTAATTAAAACATGTTTGTATTAATTTTGTCACACAAATGCACTAGATGCTGCTGTTGCACGGATATAAACGAACTTCTATAGCTAGACTGGACAGCCTTCTGTGGTGAAACCTGATACATCCATCCACACCTCGTTTACGCGCCCTGTGGGATGTCTTGAAGCATTGTACTGGGCAATGCTGTAGTTATACTTGTTTTCCACTGCCTCCATTAATCCTGGCCAAAGGCTAGAAACGAGAGCTTCTTTTTCCTTGTCGATGTTATCGTCCCTGGCATATCCAGGAAACTTTCTGACTGCAATACAATGACTCTGCCACTTGTCCAACTGCAGATTCAGTTCAGTGTATGGCTGTGGAGGGGGCGTCTTGTCATATTTTGAGGGCAGATAATACCTTACAATATATGCAGACCCTTGGGGTGATGGAGTGATGCTGGTTACGACAGGAGCAGTCATCAAAAACTGGGTACCATTAAGGTTAGCCCCATGAAGATACTGATACAACCTGAAGCAAGCAATACAAGGATAAAGAAAGAAATCGGATCAGAATTTATCAATTAAAACTTAAGTCCCCATTCAGTAGGGAAAAAGTTTCTTGTTGTATGAAACCTGTGAAAACCATCTTTGGTGGAATTCTGAAAGGAAGTCCCATGAGCAAGAGCAGACATCCAGGACATTTCTTCGTACAATCTTATTTCAAAATCAGATCCTAAGTATACCACCCTGTATTTTGGAGATTCAATCGTGTAGGTTGAAAGTACCAAACACTTCGCACCTAGATAACTTACTGCTGCAGTCATTGTCACTATCAAGAGAAACAGCTTTTCCATTTTTTTTGGATCGTTCTTCTTGATGATGTATAATGAGAGTGCCTTGGCTCTGGTTTATATAGCCAACAGAATAGCTCATTGAATGCCGGTTTTATCCTCCTTCATGCTTGTTATTTCACATTCAACATAACTGCGGTGTCGTTAATTCATCCGTACACCGAATATAAAGGCAACAATGATAAGGTGACAACTGAGCGAGAAAATTGTTACTGCAGAACAGCATGAAGTTCTTTCTTTTTTATCTATTGTTTTTTGCTTTTTAGACTCGGAGCATAAAGCAAAATGGTAAGATATAACATTAATTATATTTGTTGTCCTTGCCATGTGTTATAGAACTAAGATGGTGGAGTTATGGTAAGTCTAAAGGAAAGTAGCAATGTGAGAATTTGAACTACAAATGTTTTTTTTTTTTTTAGGCATATTTCATCTTTATCAAATGTGATATGCAAAGTGCTAATCAAAATAGCCTATGATATACAATAAAGCCTTATTTGATATCACTTTGGATTAATAATATCAAACCACTAAATACCTTTTAACGAGTGGCAAAATAATCTTGTTTAACAATAGAAATAAGAGGTAAAAGGTACAGAAAAAGTGTCTCCTAAAAGTTTTAACAACCCTTTTAAAATATGTCCTACCATCTCTATTTATGGAGATTTGATTAAGGGTTATATCATTTCAATTGAATTGTTTCATTTAACAATCATCTCATTTGATTAAAAACACATTTCTTTGAATGATTGCAGACATAATTATTAATCTTTTGTTAGTGAAAGATCACATATAAATTATTGTGACCCATTTCAAAAGAAATTATTTTTCAAAAAACATATTCTTTGAACTAAAATAATCGAATCTCATACGAATATGAGATTACTTTAGTGTTATTTCATAACAGAAGATTTTTTCAAACAGAATAGTCAACTTTTCCAAATAAGGCATGTGATTGCCCTAATATATTTCTAAAATAAAAAAGCTAACATTCGAATGTTTATAGAAAGATATCCCAATGCCCTAACTGTAAGTCATATAAATTAATTTATCATGCATCCAAAGCTTCATCCAAGCTTTAATATTCTTTGATTTTTAATTTTTGATTAAGTATCATACTTAACCAACTTATCTTTTACTATTTTGAAATTCTTTCCAACACTACGTGGAGGAAAGCCTCTATTGAAACTGCGCCATACAAGCATCATCATCCAAAGAAGTGACCAAATCACTCCCAAAATCTGGTATGTAGCACATATAAATGACACCTGTTAACTCTTCAAAATTAGACAACTGAAACAAGGCAGACAGAAGAATCAAGTTCCGATTTATGGCCATTAATCAAAGCCTTAGTGGCCTCAGGCTCATTGATTTATGCCCCCACTTTGTAAAACTTGGCTTCTGAGCAGATTGCAGGCCATCTTTAATCATTGAGGATGCTATTTCATTTATAATAATTGGCACCTACCATCCCCAAGTTGACCAACTAGAAGTAAGCTGATCAGCCATTTTTGGTATGTTACTAGGAAGCAAAAACATAGAAAACCCAAATTATTGGTTATGATCCACTAATTATTTGCATTTTTCTATAATCATGAACAAAAATCCAGTAGAAAAAAAAAAAAAAAGAAACCATGGCATTCATAAAACTAGTGGCGAAAGTGCTTTATAATCTACTAATTAATACTAATTATCTTGGATTAGTGGATGCTTTGATAAATGGCAAGAAATAAGAGGACAAAAGAGAGTTACGTACCACTTAAGCAAGTGTCGTTTGTTGGTTAAATCCAAGCTGAACAGTGAGCTTTGAAGGTGAATCATCTTTAAATTATAATAAAATATTTAATATAATATATAAATTTAAAAAAATTTTAATGTGATATTTGAACTATAAATTTATTAATTAATGTAGTACTTGAAAATTTATTTATTTATCAAGTATCATCATTTAAAATTAATCACATTAGAGATTAATACAATTTTAATTAATAGATTCACAATCCAAATGTCATTTTAGATATTTTTAATGTTTAAGTATTACATTGAAAATTTTACAATAATTTCGAAACTATTTATAACCCATTTAAAATTGCTTCTTAGTTAAAAAATTTTTTAAGGATCAAACTTTTTATTTGTATTAATTTAAGATTACATGTTTTCATAAGTTTACAATTAAAGATATATTTAAATAAAATTTTATGTTATTCTCACATACAGATAAATGATAATTAATTTGTCAAATATTTAGCCTGATGTGGCTCAAATAGGGTATTTAGTTCAAGAATTATTAGACTTGAGAAAGGGAAAAGTGATTTAGGGAGAAAGTAATATTGAAAGGAAATATTTGATTTATGGGTTTTGTTGACTTAAGGAATCTAATATTTTTAGGTTTGATTTATAAGAATGTAAGATTACCTAATAAAATATTTTATCATATTATACTTGATAACACACGAATAACATGTGATAAATGAATAACATGTTGTTTTTATTGAAACTAAATAATTCTTAAAAATAACTTTTTTATATTTTCAACAAATACAATTTTACAATTCTAATTACAATCTTAACATTGATTAGTTTTACGTAAAAAAAATATATGGATTAACCTTCGCGAAATTATTTTTAATAAAGATTGTATTTTTATCTTGAAAACATTGTTTTTTTAATAAAAATTGTATTTTTTACCTTAGAAACATCGTCTTTATTGAATTTTGAAAAATATTTTTTTATGCTTTTAACAACAATTGCATTTTTATCTTAAAAATATTGTCTTTTCAACAAAAATTACATTTTTTATTTTAAAAGCGCCATCTATTAAATTTTAAAAAAATAAATTTTTTCATATTTTTAACAAAGATCACATTTTTTTTTTTTATCTTAGAAACGCCACCTTTGTTAAATAAAAAAAAAAATTTCATCTTTTCAACAAATATCATATTTTTAATCATAATTTTTTATGAAGATTTCAATAGCACTATATTAAAAATATGATCTTTGTTTAAAATATATTAAGAAAAGGATTATTTTCATAATATTTTATAAAAAATTTCTATGTTTCTAAGATAAATAATTTTATTTATATAATTTGAAAATGCAATTAAAAACAAATGGAGAAAAAAATTTCACTTTTCTTCTAAAATCTTAAAAAGCCTTAAGGAAAGGAAAGTTTTTTATTCTCCTACTTTTCCGCTCTTGATATTGTTGAAAATTTTAAAATACCTCAACAATCATATTCTTATGAAGCAAGCTAAAGAATCAAATTATAAAAAATAAAATTTTGAGAGAAAAAATTACCTCCCCACCACCTGCCAAAAAAAAAATGTTAAAATAATAATAAAAAGTCAGTCAAATGTGACTAATCATCCAAAATCCAAAGAAAATATTAAAAAAAAAAAGTTAGTTTCGAACATAAAAAGCTTCCCAACTTTGTTTCTTTATTTTTTAGCATCAAATTTTTCTCCGTTTTACTCATGTCCCTTTAATTATGGAGACTTCTCATTCTCATCATCCGTCACTAACAAAGTTTGCAACGGTGGCCACATCATTTTTTTTTTTCTAATTTCTTCTTTCTTTTTTATCAATTCAGCTCTTACCTCTTAGTATTTACTTTCTCTCTAGATGTAATTCATGACCCCCAACGCTAGTATGTTGCTTAGTCTATTTTTTGTCACTCTTTCTCCTTTGATTTGATAATTTAAAGTACAATACAAAAATGATGCAAAAAAGCATGAATATATTACGATTAAAATTTTATTAAAAATATATGTAAGTGTAACAAAAATCAAAAATTATATTTCGTATTTTTTGTAACGACATAAATTTTAATACATAATTTTTATATAAAACATAATATAAATACACGAATTATTAATATTTTACACGATATAAATACACAAATTACTAAGACTACTCATCTCATTTTAACAGCTCTATTCATTATCCAAGTTTCACTATATTTTTAATCTATTTATTATTTATTTATTTATTTCACTACACAAGCATACAAACGAAAACTGCCGTTTTGGTAGGTCGGAATTTTCACGGAAGTTTTAATTAAAAACTAATATAAAATCTGTGCGTTGTTACGGTCAATGATAATATAAAAAATATAATTGTTTCTAAGTTAATGAAGTCAAGAAGCAAATATATGCATATAGTAAGATATATTTGTTTGTACATGTTTTTTTTCTTAAAACAAATGATTGAAACCACGATGCTTGAAGATAAAATTAAAATTAATGGGAATTTTTTATCATTAATTTCTTTCATCCCTAAGTAATGGCATGATGTAACTAAGGAGCAAACTTACATTAGAAGTGACACTTGTTCATTATGTTGGTGGCACCCAGAATTTGTCGGCACAAAAATGTAGACCACCTATAAATTGGTTGCATAAATTATAATACAACAATTTGGTGCTTCAATGTTTATAATGGTTGCCTTAAGGTCTTTTTTTGTATTCTGTTTAAAAAAAATCAAACGTGCAAACAGTAATAGATAAAATTTTGGTGTTGAATGCTTACGATTTTGATGCTTTGATTGCCCTTGGATTAGCAGCAGGCATGTGCCATTGTTGCAATGACGGTTGGAATTTGAGTAGATGCTTATCGTTGGTTAAAGTTTTCAAGTTAGATCACCTGGACATTAGTTGGCTAATATGAGTACTTGTATTGTTTTTTTAGTTCAGAAGTTTTGGAAATTTTAGGCTGAATTAGTTGAACATTAAACGGTTTTGTTGCAGTATCTGTTTTTTTGTGCAATAGTTTCTGAGATGTTTAAGTTCAAATGTATTTTGTTGCTAAGGATGAAGAGGCATTAAGACCCTTGAATTGCAATTTTAATCATTTTTTAATGTATAGCAAAAGTTGAAAATAAATGAGTATTTATATGCGTTCAACAATTAAAAAATAATGATCACTCAGCATATAAGATTTAATTATCATTCTAAAAATATATATATTGGGTTAACGTTATTCAACATCAATTTTTCTTTAATATTTAATATTAAATTTTCATAAAAACAATCTACAAAGTATTTTGGATGCAAGCACATTTTAATGAGATTAATTGCAAAGAAATTTAAAAAGGCACTAAAAATGCATAATAAAGTATGTATTAAGTTTTGTATATTCATAATTGCCTTGAATGTTCTTTTTTCCGCCAAAATTTTTTTGTTGTCTAACCAAACTTTTTATCACATAAGTGATGAATCTAACAACTCCTATTGCATCTATCATAATATATAAATCAGTAGATTTATCGTTAGATATAAATTTAATGAGTCACCACTAATTTTTTTTTATTTAGGTACGATTGACCACCTAACTGAATCTGTCCTATTTAAAAAAAAAATTTTAATATTGATTTAAGTATATTTAAATAGTATATTTCAATCCACGAAATCAAAATTTAAATTTGAGAGTACGATTATACATAAAAAAAATTATAGTATCCTCACAGTACCCATCCAAATGATGGTATGAGTTTAATTTCAAATTATCTAAGTTGTACAGTCTCTTTGCAATTTTACCAAATAATTTAATTATTAAAAATTAATCTTAAAATTACTCCAATAGTGTAATAGCAATTTAAAATAATTTTCTCACATTAAGAGTATTTATAGAGATTAGTATCTCACTCTAAAGAGACTCCATCGTTAGATTTGTTTAAATTTTTTGTTGTAAAATAAACTTTCATTTGTAAAAATAATTTATTCTCAAAAATATCTTTTAATATGTTAGTAAGATTTTTTATCAAAAATTATACTCCAATATGTTGGTAAGACTAAAAATTTATTTATTTTTTAAAATAATTTATTTTTAAAAATATCTTCTAATATGTTTGGTAAGATTTTTCGTTAAAAATTATTCTCCAATATGTTGGTAGGATATATATTTTTTCAAGAAAATTCATTAAGTCTCAAATGGTTTGATAAGATGTAATTCAAAATTTAAATCTTTCAATAGTTTGATAGGATTAAAAATATTTTTTTGAAAACCCTTTCTTAAATTTGAAAGAAAAAAGTTAAAATAAACAAAAGTATTCATGCAAAAAAAATTATCATTCAATAATAATATAACAATACAATAATATAATATATAAATTATCATGCACTAACAATATAACAATACAATAATATAATATATAAATTATCATACAATTAATATAAGTTATCATGAAATGAAAAAATAAAACAAAAAAATAAAGAAAATAAATAATAAATAAATCAACATCCATAAATAATCTGATCATTTTTTTGTCATATTAATTCACTTACACAAAAAAATAAAAATATGAAAAACACAAAAAATAAGAAAAAATAAGAAATAAAATAAAAATCAAAACTAAAAATTAAAAGAAAAAAGAAAAACTAAACCTTACGATTCGGATTAAGTCACCAAATGGGTCAAGCGTAGATCTCCACGAGTTCGCGAGTCAAAAGATCATTCCCAAAATGTTGTCGTTTTAGTACTGCTATTAAAGCCAAAAAGTTTTCAATTTCCTCATATGGCTTTAGTTCTCTCTCTCTTTCTAGCATAGTTTTTCTCAAACTTCTCTCTTATAGTTCACAAAAAAAGTCATCCAAATGTAGAATTCAACCATAAAACTCAGGTTCCGACACTAAAAAATTTAACCGGCTATCAAAAACTTTAAATTTTTTTAAACAATCAATAAAATCCAAAAATCGACTATCGTAGACCCTTTTTGACTACCATGTACTCCACCAAAAAAATCAAATCATTGGTAAAAAATTTATAAAAAAAAAATTCAAAAATACCCAAAAAAATACAAATCCAAAAAAAAATTTTCAAAAATTCAAAGTAATTTTGGAATCTGACCAAATCAACACCCAAATTCAAAAATCCCAAAACAAAAAAATTAGACCTAAATCCTAATAATCTAAACCAAATCCCATAAATCCAAATTTCCCATAACCAAATCAAAACCCAAGAATTAAAACATCTCAAAAACAGAAGGAATTTAAAAAATTCTCAGAATCAAAACTAATTCTAAAACCTAATATCCCAAAGCTAAACAAAAAAACCCAAAAGATTTTTAACGGTTGCCCCTTGCTTTTCTATCTGATTTTTCATTTTATAAGGATTCAATCCCTTTTCATTTGAAAAAATTCAACTGATTAATTTCAGGGATTTGATTTTTGGGTGAATTAATTTCTTGTAACTTTCCTTTTTCATGGAAATTAGGATTCCCAAAATCATTCCATCATAAAATCCATTAACCTGCAATGATTTCATTTCTAGATTTGATGCCCAAACTTCAAACACATTTTTTCTTTTTCTTTTTTACTTTTCCTTCCTTTTTTTTTTTTTTACTTTTGACTTTTTTTTTTTATTTTTGAGTTTTTTTGAAAAATAACATTAAACCAAAAATAAGATCAAATTCAATCAAATTAAACTTAAATTAAAACTTTTCTTATTGGGTCCAAAGCTTCACAATCAAGCTTTTTTTACAATGAAAACCCTTTTTCAATTTCAAAAAAAATTTGGAACAAAATAAAATATCTACAACATCTACAAATGGATAAATAAAAATTTAAATTATGACTAAACAAAATTTCATAATCACTAACATCAACCAAAGTAAAATCAATTCCTCAATTCCTTGATAAAGCAATTATTTGCAAACATACCAATTATTTGCAAACATATGTCTATGAAAAATCATTTAAAAATGAGTAAAAGAAAACAACGAACCAATAAACATTAGGAGCTCAAACAATGCTGGCAATGAAAACCAAAAAAAAAAAAAAAAAAAAATCAAAGAATGCTAAGTTAACTTTTCAAAAATCTATTTGTATGCTATGCTTTTTATTCAAAATCAAAATCCTCAGGCCATTCAGTAATGTTAATTTAGTTAGAGAAACATAAAAATTGATCGTGTATAAAAACCAGTTTCAGTAAGTATAGCTAATAAAAATATTATATTGTGCGATAGCCTAACTAACCAAATCAAATTGTTTTGGCAAATGATGCAAATTTTCAAAGTTGTTTCCACTTTGAACTAAAAACTCAGTCTCAAAACAAAATCTAGAATGCAAGTCAGCAGAAATTGAAACAGCACACAAGCCATCACCAACTATTCGTAGCTGAACCATGAAACAAAAAAAAATCAAACCTTGGTTTTCTTGTCATAGCTCTCATTGATAAATCAATTGAAACGCCTAACAATTTAAATTGAAACTGTATGCAATTCACCATTATCACCTACAATAGATGAAGAAACATATTTTCTCTACTGGTTTTGTTGGTAGCTATTGATCCAACGAACAATGTTGACTTATACCTCTCAAAATTTCCCTTACTTAATCCAACAAAAATATTGGCAGAAGACATTCCATTCATATGACTCACATTAAACAGACAAATATCATCACATCTCACCTTACGTAACTTTTTTAAGCATGTCATAATAACTTTAGTATCATTGATAATAATCAACTCAGTCTACAAACATGTACGCTTGAATGCATGTATGTTAAGACTATAAGTATACAAATATGTGGATGATGATATCAATGTACTTCAAGTCCAAAGAATAAAGAATCGACCTATTAATTTTGCACTGATATTCAACTTCTGTTCCTGCATATTTTTCCAATTGTTATTTCAAGAAAAAAAAATTAGTTTGTCCTAAAGCTCATAGTTGAATGGTAAAAAAATCAAATAATAACAAAAAAAAAAAAAAAACTAAGGGGTCGTTTGGTATTGTTGTGTGTTTTATATTTTATGTTTTATATTTTTAAAAATTTTGTTTTGTTTTAGTTTCATTTTATTTTCAATTTATTAAATTTGAAAACAAGTTTGGATAGAATGTTTTTGTTTTAAAACTATGAAAACAAAAACATATAAGAGAAAGTGGTTAAAACTTTTAAGCTTAGTTTGTTATTAATAATATAATAATATTAATATAATATTATTTATTTATTAATATAATATTATTTAGTAATATATTATTTATAATATTATTTATTTATTACCATAATATTTATTAATATAATATTTATATAATAAAAATATTATTTTATTAAAAAAATAATTGTAGCGTCACTATGGGAGATGGATTCAAGATTTATGTTCAATGGGGGCAACTAATATATATAATATTAAATATCTAAATATATAAATTAACTCAAATGCATAAAAATTTGATTTGTTTATATACAAAGATAACACACTATAATTATTTTTTATGGGTTTTTCAATGCAAAAATAAACTTTTCAAACATTATCTCTTTCATTGAGATGATAGTCTAAAATATTTTTTCATAATTTTGAAATGATAAAAATTATCTAGATCTAATTAAATATGAATTGATTTTGTAAAATGTTGTGTGTCACTATTATATATTTCGGATGATTATTTCAAAATTGACTTTCCCTTAATAAAATATTTTTTTCACAACTAATTAAATTAGATAATTTAGTTTATATAATTTCTAAGAAATAAGAAAATAATATTGTAGTTTATATTAGATATTGAAATGTTTTTATGCAAACAAAATCAACATGTATATTTTATTATGTATTTTGAATTTTAATTAAATAATAAAATTTTATAAATAAAAAATAATTTTATAAAAATTAAATTATTTCATTGATCAACTTAAGAAAGTACAATATTTTTTGATCTTAATCCATTTATAATATAAATATAAATAAATCATAAATTAAGCCCTAAATCAAATTATTTTACCAGTATAAAAAAATTTAAATATTAAACAAGTATTCTATCATATAAACAAGTGATAATAAATACAAAAAAAAAAAACATTATTACTTAAATATATTGATGGAAGAAAAAAAATGTTCACTCCTTAATTTGTTTATTTAGTTTATTGGCTCTTCCTTGTCTTATTATTATTTCTCTACTTCTATTCTCTATATTATGTAATTTTATTAGTTTGATCAAAGAGAAAAATTATAGGTGGAGTAGAAAGATCACTTTTTATGTGATTTTTATTGTTTTTTAATTGAAATGATGGTCCTTGAATAAAAAATTATTTATAAATATTTATTTTATTTATATTTTTATACATGTGACCTATTATTTTTGTAAAATAAATCATTTATATTACAATTATAGTTTTGTTTTTTTTAAAACATTTATAAAAATGTCATATATTTTATATTCTTTTCATTTTTAGTAGGGACAAATTATAAAAGAATTAAATTTTTTAAGGACTATCATAATAATTTCTAAGGGACACTAGGATCTAAGTGGGGGTATCTGCCCCTACTGGCCCCATTGTATATCCGACCTTGGTCACTGTAATAATTTAATTATAATTTCTGTGAACAATACCCCTGTGGTAACAATGTCAAATTGTTTTGAAAAAATTAAAAACACCATTTTTCTATTTTCAACAATTTTCAAAATTTAGCTTTCAGTTTTCAAAAACAAAAAACAAAAACAACCTACCAAACATGTTTTTGTTTTAAATTTTTAAAAAATTGAAAAAGCAAATAGAAAATAAAAAATGAAAATGTTACCAATAAAACCCCTAAAACATTCATAATATATTTAATTGTGAATGCCATGAAAAATGGTAAAAAGAAAGTAGTTGGCATCAACTTTAAATAACTACAAAAGCTACTTACATATTCAACAAGGGTTTCCAATAATCTATGATGGCAAAAGTTCAAAAATGTTTAGAAATATATAAAACTAATGCCCGCACCGACATGGAATAACTCAAAAGCTTAAAAAAAATAAACTTGTCATTATGGAAATGTAGGAAAATAATGATATTAATGCTTTTTTTACTCTAATCATACAAATCTAACCTTAAGAATTTTTCATTTAAAGGTGGTGCAATGAAACAATAAAGTGTTAAGCATATCACAGATAAATAAAAGAGTAAATTCTCTGCCGACTGGCATAACAGTTGCAACATTCCTTGGTGCAGCTGAAAACTTCATTCCACCATTAGAAAAATATATTA